>NC_060285.1:11941734-12094838 GCF_021613505.1 Equus quagga
GCAGGCCTCTCCTGTTTGGGTGCTGCTCAGGGACTTGATCCTCAGCACTTGTCCCTCCTTTCTGCCCAGTCTTCCATGCAGCTGGTTCTCCCGTAGGCTCCAGAAATTCTCCGTATCACCTGCCTCTCTTCAAGGGGCCACTCCCTCTGCAGTCTCAGGGATTCCTGCTCCCTCCACACCCACTGAGGCAGGATGTCTCCAAATTACCATAAGGGCATTCTATATTCTTAGAATTTTGTTTTCCTACTGATTACAAGAGAAAACTTGACAGAGGTAATAAATCTGGTTAATTAAGGGAGGTCACAAAGGTTCCAGAACTTCCATGGACCCTGCCTTTCCTCTGCACAGAATGGTCAGTGTGCTCAGTGAAGTGAACTCTGCCTCGATGGCCTTGGGGGAGACCTCCTGTCCTTTTACTTCTAGGAGGAGGAACTCCACGCACCCTCAATGCCTCCCGAGAGAGTGGGCCCCTGAGGAGGCCTTCACTGTCCACTTGGTGCTGAACTATCAAGAGCGGAAGAGAGGTCAGCTGTCCGGTGGCCCCAGGCCAACTGGAACTGGTTACCACCTTCCCTAAGGGACCATCAGGACCAGGGCCAGCACATCAACTTCCTGGTTTACCCCACTCCCTGCCAGAAGTCCAGGCTTCCCCCACAACCCAGACCTTCATCCAGGAGTACTCTGTCTGAGTACTCGGCCCCTTGTCTGATCCCTCAACCTTCCCAAACCTTGCCCTGTACTGGTGGGAACTTATGGTCTAGCAACAGCCCACTCTTTCTTAGTCTCTTTGCTGGCTGTTTCTTTCACTTTTGTTATGGGGAATGGCATCCCCCCAAAAGTCACATGTTGGAGTCCTAACCCCCAATACCTTATTATGTGACCTTATTTGGAGATCTTTCTTTCCAGAGTTAGTCAAGTTAAAATGAGATCATTATGGATCAAATGAGGTCAAGGTGGGCCCCTAATCCAATAGGACTGGTGTCCTTATAAAAAGAGAAATTTGGAGACAGACACGCATGCAGAGAACACCATGGGAACATGAACCTGGCCGTCTACAAGCCAAGGAGAGAAGCCTGGAACAGACCCTTCCCCTACAGCCCTCAGAGGGAACCAACCCTGCCGACACCTTGATTTTAGATTTCTTGCCTCCAGAACTATGAGACAATAAATTTAAGTTTCTTAAGCCACCCAGTCTGCAACACTTGGTTGGGGCAGCCCCAGCGAACTAATGCGCCCCTCTAGCTCTGAGTCAAGCTTGCCCTCCCAGAAGACACTGCTTCCTCCGCAGCTCTCTCCAGTGGAGGATGTTTTGCTCCCATTCCTGCCTTCTAAAGACCATAGCTCATTTGAAGCTCATGGCATCAAACTTCGCCCTGGCTCCCTTCTGTGTTTCTGGAATCTCCCAACACCCCAGTCAACCTCTGTCAATCACTGACGACTGGAGCGCCTGGCCCACCATCTCTCCCCTCTGCTCCTTAGGTCGTCATGTCACAAGATGATCCATCCAACACCTTGGCCTCTTGGCCACTCATCGCATTAGCGGCAGAGCCTGTTTCTGTTCACAACAGCACAGCCAATCGGTGAAGCTCGTGGATTCTAGAGTCAGCCCACATGAGGCTGATTTCCGGCTCTGCCACCTGGAGCTCTGAGTCCTCTCTGGGTTTCAATGTCTTTGTCTGTACAGTGAAGATAATCCTAGGATCTACTTTATGGGGTTTTTTGAAGACTAAATGAGAAAATGCAGATAAAGAACTATGTGGTAAATAATAAACTCATAATAAATGCTGTTATTGCTATTATTTCCTCAAAATAAGAGCAGTCTACAGGTAGAGTTTTGTAACCCAGGAAGGAGCAGAGTAAGAGAGAGGACAGCTCAAGAGACTGTTGACTTGGTTACTTTCTATACTAATGATAGAAATAGGTCTGCATTACAGTCCTTCTAAGTCTCAGACAATGACCTCTAAGTCCCAATATAATAAATATTGTTCACTTATATTTATTGTATAAGTCAGGGTCCAATCCAGAGACAAAAATCACACCAATTATTTGAACAGAGAGAGTTTAACATAAGGAATTGTTAATCAAGTTTAAATTTGTTAATTAGGTAACTAAATGGTTACGAAAAAAGAGGAGAGAGAGAGAACTTGGAGGTGTCATGGAGGAAGCAGCTCCCAGCCGTAGGGCTGGCAGAACAAAGGGAAGAGTTTGGAATTATAGGAATGTAGATATTGAGAGGAGGGCCCCCATAAAGGGGACACAGGCCTCTGGGGAGAGGGTGCCTCTTTCTCGGCTGGTGCTGGTGTCTTGGGGAGCAGGGTGGGCGGAGTTGCTCAGGGAAGCTGGTTCTGCCAGTGCTGGAAAAGCTACAAACTGGATTTAATTGCTGCCGCTGGAGAGAATGGCTGCTGCCACTGCTGCCAGGGGAAGCGAGGGGCAGAGTGCAGGCAGGAAGGAGCCGGTCCTTTCTCCCTCCTCCAGCCTCCCAGCCTCCCTCCAGTGTCCCCATCGACAGACACTAACAGGGAACCAGCTGATAGGGCAGAAACCTGGTTGGGGAGTCCCAGGTGCAGCATCGCAACGAAGCGGAGCACAGACGTATGGACTCGGAGCAGAGAGATGACAGCTTAATAACCGGCACAGGCGGGTTATCTATATGGGAGGAAAATAAGGAAAAGGGTTGGGGAGGGGGGAAGCGGCTGGATTGTCCAATAAAAAGATGAATTCCATAATTAATGCCAACAAATTGTACACTTAAAATGGCAAATTTTGTCCTATGTATTTTACCACATTAAAAAAAAAAACTTTCCTACTTAAAAAAAAAAAACGACAATTGAATTCCTGTGGCCAAGTTGATCAGAGAATTGCTTGGTTTCCTCTGGGAGGTACTGAGGGACGTCCTTCCAGAATTTAAAAAGGAGACCCCACCCCCTGTGCTTACCTGTACCATCGTACGGGGCCAGGACACGACAAACCACCTTCCGAGACAAGGAGAAAGTGACAAACTGAGGACAAAAGTTTGCAAAACATGCCAGGTACAGAGCTGATCTCAAGCTGAACAAAGCTATTACAGATACAAGGAAAAATATGAACACACCAGTTAACAATAATTCATAAAGGAAGAAATACAAATGGCCAATAAATGCGAAAAGGTGTTTAACCAAGAAAATACCACTTCCTACCATTTTGTCAACGAGAATGACAAGGACTGAAAACAGTAGTAATTTTCAGTGTCGGTAAAAGAAGAGAAACTCAAATTCTCACACACTATTGGTGAGTGTAAATTGTTTTAAACTTTCAATGGGGCTACTTGTTAATAAGTATCAACAGCCTTAAATAAAAGTATTCGTATCCCTTCATGCAGATATTCCACTTGTGGGAATCTATTTGAAGGAGGTACTTAGAAAGATGCACATGGCTCTGGACAGGGTAGTTCTTTGAAGCGCTTTTTACAGGAAAAAAAATGGAAACACCCTAAATATTCAAGGAAGGTATCAATCAAATCAATCATGGTACTGCACGTTCAACCATAAAAAGATGTTCTCAATGTATCGTTAAGCGAAAACGTCTGCTGAAAAATAGTATTTGATCTAACTTTTGTCCCCAGATTATAAGTTATGTGCATTTAACAAAAATGAAAAGAAAAGACTAAAAGAGCACACACCAAAAAGTGTCAGAGTGTTTTCTCTGGCTGGGACCACGGTAATTTTGGTTACTTCTTTGGCTGAGCTGTAGTCTCTAACTTTTCAGCATGTATCATTTATGAACAGGGCAAGAAAGGAGAAGCAGAAACTTAGTGGTCACCGAAACTGTTAATATATCTAAAGACAGCTGTGTCCCTGAGGAAGGAAAGGAGCTGCCCTCGGAAGTTCAGACAAAGCAGTTAGGGAGGTCAAGTCCTGTTCAGAGGATGGGGACCTTGGGGAAACTGAGGCACAGAGCTCTCCTGTGAGATGATCCTCTTAAGCCCTCTTAGCCTCAGGTCATTAAACATGCTAATCATGGATTTAATTCCCCATTCCAGGCCTTGAGGATTAGAATTCATCTCTCCATGATGGCTTGGAGAGAACAGTGGACAGGCAATGCAAGCGTTTCACGTCCTTGCAATTATATTTCTTGCTGTAAATTGGTAAACTGAGGGGTCGAGGCAGGGGAAGGGAGCAGGATCTGGCCAGGAGCTTCTGGATTTCAGGGGCACTGCTCTCTGTGCTGACCTGCGAGGCCAGAGGTTGACCAGTCGATGGAAGTGGCAAGTTCCAGCCACTGCCTGGAGTTGTCATCAAAGACGAGAATATTCCCCAAGGCAGTATGCTCTCATCCTCCAAGTGGAAGAACAAATTCTCGTAACTCTAAAATGGAAAGAAATGATAGATTACAGAAGAGAAATCTTCTTCGCTGGAGCCAGGCTTCCTGGGTTGAATTCTGGCTCTATGATCGCCCAGCTTGGGCCCGTGGCACCCTCCTGAGAGCTCTCTATGCCTCCACTTCTTCAACTTCAAGGAGAGTTGCAAGAAGGGAAGGAGTTGATGAAGGCAGGTGCCTAGACCAGTGTCTCAGCCACACAAAGTTCATTAAATGCTCATTGTGGTCATTATTTCTCCAGCGTTCTTTCTGTTCCTACAGCAGACTCATGCCAACAGGAAAGGCCAACAGGAGAGCCGTCCTGCTTCTGGGTGTCTGCATGCAGGGGTCAGGAAAAGCACTTGGAGATAAGCTTATTCTCTGACACACTATTGAAGGTCAAGGGGATCGAGCTATTCTTTAAATCTTATGTTGCGTTTACATTGGTTTATAACATTATGTAAATTTCAGTTGCACATCATATTTCAACTTCTGTATAGACTGCATTGTGTTCCCCACAAAAAGTCTAGCTGCCACCTGTCACCATACACACATGCCCCTTTACTCCTTTCGCTGTTGCCCCACTGCTTTCCTCTCTGGTAACCACCAATCTGTTCTCTTTGTTCATGTATTTGTTTATCTTCCACATATGTGTGAAATCATAAGATATTTGTCTTTGTCTGACTTATTTCACTTAGCATAATACCCTCAAGGTCCATCCACGTGGTGTATACGTATACACCACATCTTCTATATCCATTCATGAGTCGATGGACACTTGGGTTGCTTCCACATCTTGGCTGTTGTGAATAATACTGCAATGAACATAGGATGCATAGGTCTCTTTGAATTGTTGACTTCAAATTCTTTGGATAAACACCCAAAAGTGGAAGCTGGATCATATGATATTTCTATTTTTAATTTTTTTGAAAAAGTCTCCATACTGTTTTCCACAACGGCTGTACCAGTTTGCATTCCCACCGGAAGTGTACGAGAGTTCCGTTTTGTCTACATCCTCTCCGGCATTTGTTATTTCTTGTCTTTTTAATAATAGTCATTCTGACAGGTGTGAGGTGATATCTCATTGTAGTTTTGATTTACATTTCCCCAATAGTTAGCGATGTTGAGCATCTTCTCATGTGCCTGTTGGCCATCTCTGTATCTTCTTTGAAAAAACATCTGTTCATATCCCCTGCCTATTTTTTGATTGGGCTCTTCGTTTTTTTGTTGTTGAGTTGTACGAATTCTTTACATATTCTGGAAATGAACCCCTTATCAGATAGATGATTTGTAAATATTTTCTTCCAGTTGGCGGGTTGTATCCTCAAGTATGTTTTAATCTTTGAACCATTCAAATGCATTTTTAAAATATTTTACTTATTTTTATTTACTCTTTAGCAAAAAAGAGAAAACATTTTGTTCTGAAAGAACTTTATTTTTCCCCTTTGGCAACATGCCTTAACACTTTTCAGCTGTAGATATTTTCCGAGACATCGACTTTCTTGAACTTCCTTGAAGTCTTTCGTTCACTCTGGGGGACGTGGGAAGAAACTTGATAAGATGTCTGCATGTTCAGAGGAAAGTGAGTGGGGTGTCTGGCTTCCTCTGGCTTTGTCCTTGAGCCCCCCCTCCTTCTCTGATGGGGCAGAGCTGGCAGTGACGGCACCTACCAGAGAGGCTCTGTGTTCCCCAGGACAAGGGGACGGGGGCACCATTGATGGGCCATCACCAGGTGTCTTCCTATTTCAGGCTTCAGAAACGTTTTGTCCTATATGCTTGACTTGGATCTCATCCACCCCCTGTTGGTTTTGTCGTTTTCGTGTTCTCCGCTCCACCCTCTCTCCCAGCACACTCACGCACACACACACACACTGATGTTCACAAGTTCTATGATTCAGTCGTGGGGATTCTAAGATTCCAGTTGCCCAGGTTTCTGACATTATAAGACTTTGGGATCTGCGAAAGCTAAGGCTGCTTCTCAAATGCCCCGCTTTCCAAGCAGGAAGGACAGAAGCCCTGGACCAAAATCACCAAACATCCCAACTGCTGTTATCTGGGTCCAAGTGTACATTGTTTAAATGTCAAATGAGTGATCAAGTCAATCCTGCTTTACAGGAAACCTACTGATGAATTCTCATAAGCCATGACAGGAAAAGAGCACAGCCTGTAAAAAGTCCGGTTAACAGTAATAACCGTGCCACAAGCAGTTCCTGCATGGCTTCCTGTTTATGCAGGCAGCTTTCTTCCTTGAAGGAATTCTTACGGGATGGGTTGGGCAGGGGAGGGGCGGGAAAGTATGATCGAGGGGTCTGCGATTCCCTCTAGATTCTGGCCAGCCTTCGCTGTGCTGTGGTCCCCGGCTCAAAGGCTCAGAGTTTCTTGTTAAAGTTTAGATGATTTCTTGTTAGGTGGTCTTCTTTTTACTAAGTCTACCTTTATTGGGTGGGTGCTGTGTGCCAGGCAATGTACAAAATCTGTATTTCCTTATTTTCACAAAACTCTGTGACAAAGGGAGGTACTATTATTATTAACCCATTTTACACATGAGGAGACTGAGTCTCTTACCCAAGTTACCCAGCTAGGAAGAGATGGAGACAGGACCCACGTTCTCACCCACCGGACAAGACCACCTACCCTGCATCCCCTCCCTCCGCAGCAGCCTCCAGGCGAGCAGCTGCCTCCCGTTCCTTTTTAGGGTGAACTTCACTCTCCACCCTTCTCTCCCCATGCCCAGCTGCACCCACCCTTCCTTCCTATAGTCTCCTTCCTTCTTGCCCCTAAAGGCAAAACTTAAAACCAAGGCTATTGTAAGGGTTTACTGTATTTGCCTGCAGGGAAATGGAACGTTAGTCAGAACTTCAGAGGTGGAAAGTCCCAAAATTTTCAGCCTGGAACAGGAGCTCCAAGTCCCTCCCTGTCGACAGTGCTGACTTGGATGGACTCATGCCCTGCCCTTTCTTCTCCAAGGCCAGGCTCACCAATCCACAACCTCATCCCGCCCTATCCTTTAGGAAAGCCCCGCTTATGGCATATCCATTGTCCAGAAGAGTCGGGACAACTTACCGAGGTCACGTTCACGGATTGCCTATTGTAGCCCTGGGCACTAACGCAGAAGAGACGTCACTCCTTCTTCAAGTACCAGCATAATCCAATCACTGCGGAGAAGGGAGACATCATCCTTGCTCCCGCCATGCCCCTCTGGAGCCAGGAGAGAAAAAGACCTGATGAGTGTCACTTAACCTCCAAAAATGTGCAGAGCGACCCAAGGCAGAGAGGGAGTGAATGCTCTCTTAGCATAATAGATCAAAATAATGAATTCACAAAAAACAAAGCCAAAGTTCTGAACACCGGAGAATATGAATTTCCCATGGAAACCAATGTTTAAACGTTTAATCTATATTGTTTCTTTAATGTCATATTTGATACATAGAAAAGACTATGTGTAACATATATGTAAGCTACAAAGTGTATAACAAACAGCTATGAACCCACCATTCAAACCTAAGAACTAGAATACGTTACCAATCATTTCTATCTACTGGCGTCTTCCTCCCCTCTGCATTCCTCACCTCCCTCCCAGAAGCAACCACTATTCTGAAATGTATGTCTTTTAATTTTTTCAAAGTTTATTTGAGGAAGATTAGCCCTGAGCTAACCTCTGCTGCCAATCCTCCTCTTTTTGCTGAGGAAGACTGGCCTTGAGCTAACATCCGTGCCCATCTTCCTCTACTTTCTATGTGGGACGACTGCCACAGCATGGCTTGCCAAGCGGTGCCATGTTCGCACTCGGGATCCGAACCAGTGAACCCCGGGCTGCAGAAGCGAAATGTGGGCACTTAACAACTGCACCACTGGGCCAGCCCCTATAGTTTTTGAACTTTATAAAAATAGAATCATGTCTTTCAACACTTGAGTTTTTCTATCAATTATGTTTCTACAAATGGTTCATGTTGTCACGTGTTTCACCATTGTGTCATAATCAATGAATGAAACTACTGTCCTCTGGGTGGGTGTTTAAATTTGTGGGGAGTTATTGCAAAGACAGCTGCCGTGAATATTCCTGCTTATGTCACCTGGTCACGTGGTCACGTGCAAGAGTTCATTGTTGGGTCATAAAATACAGGAATGTTCACCTTTACAAAACTAAAGGCAAACAGTTTTCCAAAGAGATTAAATTAACTTACATTCCTCTTACGACCACTCAGCACCTTTTTGTATATTTATTGACCAATTATTTTCTCTTTAGTGGAATACTTATTTATGTTTTTTCCCCTTTTTAGTATATTTGTCTGTATTTTTCTTATGGATATGTGGGAATTCTTTATATATTATTTATATCCTAATCTTTTGTCAGTTATAAATCTTGCAAATACCTTCCAGTTTTTGGCTTATCTTTTCCCTTGTGTCTTCTGATTAACAAAACCTCTTAAGTTTAGTGTAGTCAAATGTATTGATATTTGTTTATCAATATCTTGTTTTGTTTAAGAAATTCTTCCCTACCCCAAGAATAGGTAGATAGTATTCTATACATCTTCTCAAAGTATTGCTTTTCCCTCTTAATGATTTAATACATCTAAAATTGCCTTTTGGAGTAGTCTGAATTAGGGAGTCAATCTCTTGTTTTGTGTTCCATATGGTTGAGAAATTTGCCAAGAAACCATTCTTTGATTTCGTTCCTCCCTTCCCCCACTGGTCTACAAAGTTCCCTCTATCATATATCAAATAACACGTGTGCATAGTATTTCTGGGCTCTCTATTCTGTTCCATTGCTAAATTGTAAATCCGTGTGCCAATATCACACTGTTTTCATTTCCGTTGCTTTATAATATCTTGCTATCTAAGGGCATGTCCCATCGCTTCATTCTTCTTCAAGAGTATGTTGGCTATTCCAAGCCCTTTCCTCATCTATCTAAATTTTAGAATAAGTTTATGAAACTCTAAACAAAACAACAAAAACAAAAAGTTATGGGAGTCTTTTTTCTAATCACATCAATCTATGGATCTCTGTGGGCCAATGGGGAGAACTGACATCTTTACATGTAGTCACTTCCTATCCATGAAGATGGGATGTCTTCCCATTTATTTTAGTCTCCTTGAATCTTTCAGTTGAGTTTTATAATTTTATACACATGGCTTTTGTGTACCTTTAGTTAGACTTATTTCCATGTACGTTAAAGATTTTATTAAGGCTGTAAAATTCTTTTCAAAGTGTTTATTGCTGGTGTATAGAAAGGCAATCAACTTTTAGTGTTAATATAATCAGCCACATAGCTAAACTCTATTATCACATCTAATCATTTGCCCGTTCATTCTATTGGGTTATCTACATAGACATTACATTAAATATGCTTTTGATATGATAGATATGCTTTTGACTACCAATCCTATACTTCAATTTCTTTTTATTCCCCTACTGAGCTGGCTAAGCCCTCCAGTGTTGAATAGATGGGCAATAATGTTTGTTTTTGCCTTCTTCCTGCCTTTAAAAAATCCTGCTGCTAATATTCTAATATTTTCCTATTAAAAATGATGTTTGCTGTAGACTTTCTTGAAGACAACCTTTATCAGGTTAAGGAAATCTCTTTATTGCCAGTATACTAAGAGTTATGTGTGTGCATGTGTGCACACGTACGCACACATGTGTGTGATTTAAATCATGAATGGGACTCCTCTTGTATCAAATTCTTTTTCCCACCTCTGTTGGGATGACCATGTAGTTTTTCTCTTTTAATCTCTTATGCAGTGGGAATATTTTTATGGATGTTTAAATGCCAAAACTCCCTTGAATGCTTGGGTCAATCTAATACAGGCATTTGTATTATCTTTTTTTTTTTTTTGTACCCTGCTAGATTTAATTTGCTAAAACATTTATCTATATTCAAAATGTGATTGGCTTATACTTTTTACTACTTGTACTATCTTTGTCTGTTTGGGCATCAAGATTATTCTGGCTGCATGGATGAGTTGGAAAGTATTTTATCTTGCATTTTCTTGGTTTTTTGGGGGTAATATTAGCATGATCTGTTCCTTGAATGTTTGGTAGAATCTGCTCATAAAACTGTATAGGCCCAGTGAGGCACAATACTTCTGCTTCAATTTATTTACAGTTAAAGGAAAATTCATGCTTCTAGTTCTCTTGATTTCTTTTTTTTTTTTACCAAATTATACTATTCTTTTTTTTTTTTTTAAGATTATTCCTGAGCTAACACCTGCTGCCAATCCTCCTCTTTTTGCTGAGGAAGACTGGCCCTGAGCTAACATCCGTGTCCATCTTCCTCTCCTTTATATGTGGGACGCCTACCACAGCATGGCTTGCCAAGCATTGCCATGTCCGCACCTGGGATCCCAACCAGGGAACCCTGGGCCACCGAAATGGAACGTAAGCACTTAACCACTACACCAATGGGCCGGCCTCCACTATACTATTCTAAGTATTTGTTTTGTCTAAAATTTAAAGTTTAGGATATTCAGCTTTTGGTGGATTTCTCTTAGTTTCTTTTTAATCTCTGTTTTATCTGTAGTTATGGTTCTTTTTCATCCTTAATACTGTTTTATTTTTTCTTCCTTCTTTTTATCTTCAGTAGTCTTGCCAGAGTCTCTCAGAAGAACCCACTTTTGGCTTTGTCCATCTTCTCCTCTCATATTTGTCGTTGCTGTTGACATTAAGTTCTCTGCTTATTTTTATTATTCTTTCCTTCTGCTCTCCTTGAGCTAATTCTATTGTTCCTTTTTTCACTTCTGCTATTGGAAGCTTAGCCTGTTTATTTCCAGCCATTTTTTATGCAGTTTCTGTGTTGTTATATTTAATGATTTAAAATCTTTTTTTAAAATCCTCACATATATGGAAATTTAAAAACAAAATTCTAAGTAACTCATAGCTCAGAGAAGATCATCATAATTGAATTTAAAGAATACTTACAATTGAATGACAATGGGACATATTAAAACTTGTGGGATATGGCAAATCACATTTTAAAACATTAGAGCCATTTGGGGCTCCTGCCACAGAGCCAACAGACAGAGAAATGAGTCACTGTCTTGCCTGGGGTGACTGATGCCTCCTACCAGGGGGAAGATTAAGTTGTTGCTCCACAAAGAGGGTAGAGAGGACCATTTCTGGAACTACAGGGGTTCACGTGGGTGCCTGTTAATCTTTCCTTACCGACTAGTCTAGGTCAATGGAAGATTGAGGCAACCCAATAAAGACAAGACTTCCAAAAACTCAGATCCTA
This sequence comes from Equus quagga, assembly GCF_021613505.1. Lineage (NCBI taxonomy): Eukaryota > Metazoa > Chordata > Mammalia > Perissodactyla > Equidae > Equus > Equus quagga. The sequence goes on from NC_060285.1 coordinate 11,953,305, forward strand.
TAGGAAGGAAGTCTTGGGTCACCCTACCAAATAAAGACCCCTATTTGGCCAATGTGCTGGCAGAGAGTAAGGGAATATGAAATGAGTAGTGGGAGGAAGTAGCTTGAACTACCAACTTAAGACCTGTGACCAGCTGGGGCTGCAGGGACCGTAACAGCCCTGAGCATATTATTTAATCCAACACCCCTTCCACTACCTTATATAAAGAACACCTGTGACAGCTAATGTTTTAGGTTTCAGGAGGGAGTACGTCTTTAGTGATCTTATCCTACAATGATATTTTAGCTGTTGGTACTTCCCGTGTTCCCTGAATAGGGAATGTTGGGTTTTTCATTTGGGTGAGAGACGAGGTGGATGGTGAGGGGCAAAATGGATGGATTGTGTCAGATATCTTCATTTTCCCGTTCCTATCTACTCTACACTCTTCTCCACCCTGCCATCTGCCTTAAGAAGCTGACCTGTGTGGGTTATAACAGCTGAGTCCTCTGGCTTCCAGTTCGGACTGGCAATGGGGAGCACAGAGGGAGGGAGGGAGGAGCAGGAGGCTGGGGTATTTATTTCTCTGGTTCTCCCTGCAGTTTACTTTTGTCTCACTACGTCCACCAAGCAAAGGTGGTTGGTCCTCTCAAGGTGACCGTCTCTACATAACTCTCTTCTTCCAGGTTTTCTAAACACTTCCTCCCTGTATCCCAGTGGAGCTGGGAATGCAGCAAGTCCACAGTCCTATCTCCGGGATACTGAAATATTCTTTCTCCCACACGCGGCCTCCGTCTTTGAAAGTAGTTCCTTTGTTACACCCTTCTTGAATTATCCCATAATTTTCCTGTTGGACACATGATGATGGATGAGGACCAGGGTTCTCAAACGGAGAAACAGCATTACAATGGATTTTCTTTTTAATGACTTCTTACCAGGGCTGTATCCCACTCGCTAAGATTTCTACCCAAGAAGTCTGTTTCTAATTGGGTGATTTGCCACTATCTTCTACACACATCGATTGCAAATTGCTCAAGGCCATTAATTAACTGATCACAGTATTCACCATATTAGCATTGGGAATATTTTTATCTGTGTTCATTTTGTCATCATTACCATCATGATTACCAGTCAACTCTTATCTGTATCTAACACCGCTGCAGCAATTTCCCCAACGTGCAAGGAATAAACAATACGAGAAGCGTAGAGTTCAACATTTCTTCGATATTAGCTCCTCTAACTTATTTGCACTTTTGGCTAATAAACTTTTTGTGGATGTACGACATTTTATATCCTCATATCCTCATAAGTCACAAAAAAATCTTCAAAGCCCTTCTGGGCAGGTTCATTTTTCAAACATCACTGTAGACAGAGTCTGTGCCAAGAATTTGTGACTGATGACTTATCAGCATTGGCAATTGTGTAGATGACATTATTAAGATTGAACTCTTCTGGGGAGTCACGGAGTCCTAGGCTCTGTGATTGTAGCAAGCATGCAGTCTGAAAAAAGTGTTTATCTTTGCTCTAAAATTCTTTATACACAGGCTGTAATACACACCTCCGGGGAGAAATAAAAGCTGAAATTCACAAGAAGTTCAGGAAGGAGGTGTGCATAGCAGTTTCCCAAGAATGATGATAGCATCTTACAATTGGCTTTTCCCAGGCCAGAATGTCTGCAATGAGTTTGCACCACAGGTACAAAGTGGTTATTAATCTGTCAGAAACACTTCTCTGTTACCCAGGCTGTCTCATTTGCATAATAATGGACAGTAAACTGCATTCACCTTTCAAAGATGGCACATGCTGCCCTTTTCCAGTTAATTCCAAATGCACCCCGTGTATACCCACAGCCCTTGGTCCACCAAGAACATCAACAGGATGTAACCAACTGGTGGATCCTCATCAGCTGTCCTGCAGAGCAATTTTGTTCCTGCTATCAACCAGTCAGTGTCAAAATTTTCCTCAGATAACACACCACAGCAAACCCACTGATAAAATTTTCAGCAGCTTCATTATCAGCAAAAGCTTTTAAACCCCTGATTTTGACATTTTCTTACTTTGGATACATAAAGTCAAAAATCATGCCCCAAAAGCAACAAGATGTAAGGGAAAACAGAGGCGAGCGTGGCTGGTAAGCACAACCGTTGAGTTCAGGGTCAAGGATTGCCACTAAATGTGTTTTGGTTCCAAGTTTACACAAAAATAGACTGAGAGTCAGCATAGACAGCCCCTCCCCCGCCCCCGGAGGCTGTCTTTTGCTTAAGTAGATGCCAGGAATATCTTTTTCTACGCTTTTACTTTCATTGTTTCCATGTCCTTAGACTGCATGTGAGTCACATGTGTATGACACTTACGTGGACTTACTTTTTTTAAATCCAATTTGACAATCTTTTAATTGGTGCATTGAGTCTGTATATATTTACAGTATGAAATTATTGATATATTTGAACTGATTTTTACCAACCTTTTGAATCCTACTTCTTTTTTCTTGCCTCTTTTTAATTGATTTCCTTTTTTCTTATCCATTTTGATGTAAGTATTAGGAAATACATACGTTCTGTTTCTATCATTTAGTGATTTTCATTAAAATTTTCCATGTATATTTAGTTTGGCAAAACCTAACATTAAACAATTTTTAACTCTGCTTATGAATAGTACAAGCACCTTAGAATATTTTAATTCCACCTTTCCCAAGACACTTATTATTATTATTCTTCAGTATTTTAGTTTAGTCCTTTTTGAACCCTACAAATTGCAATTACTTTATATTGAGAATATTTGTTTGAATTTGTATGTATGTGTAACAGTCAAGGTTCCATCAGAGAAGCAGAATCACTAGGAAACACATAACAAGAGATTTGCTTTGAGGGTTCAGTCTTCCTGAATTGTGGGAGCTGGTTAAACCATTTCTATGATGCTGTTGCATCTGTGTCAGGTCTGCCAAGAAGGCAGCCAAAAATAGAAGATACACGTGAAGTGAGAGAAGTGAGAGAAGCAAGGACAGACCAGAAACTGCAGGTGTGAGCTGGAACCAAAGGACAGACTGTAACCACATCAGCCTCTCACCCCCTCCAAGAATTCAAGGGGGGGACCTGCGGAAGAAACTGGTGCCCTTTGCCGCAGATCTAAACACGCACCTGGCCCGGGAGAAGGAGAATCCACAGGAACTGGGACTTGACAATGAGGGGGTTACTGAGAAGTCTGCTTATCATTATAGGCATACCTCGTTTTACTGTGCTTTGCTTTATTGGACTCTGAAAATACCATGGTTTTTTTTACAAGACCCTCTACCAGCGAAAAGATTATGGCTCACTGGAGGCTCAGATGATGGTTAGCATTTTTAGCAATAAAGTATTTTTTTAAATTAAGGTATTACATTGTCTTTTTAGACATAATGCTTTTGCACATTTAATAGACTAGAGTATACCATAAACATAACTTTTATGTGCATTGGGAAACCAAAACATTCATGTGACTCACTGTATTGCAATATTTGCTTTATTGTGGTGGTCTGGTACCAAACCCTCGCTATGTCCGAGGTATGTCTGTATAAGTGTTGCTCTTTCGTGGAGATTTCAATCTTATCTGACTTTGAAGATGTTCTCTTTGACTTTTGTGTTCTGAAGTTTCAAAATGTGAGCCAGCAGGGTGAGAAGCAACAATGTTCACCGGCTGCAACAGTATCTCTTAACTGAACCAGAAAGAAGTTGGCCGCTGCTTCATGTGTGCCTTCTGAATCTCTTGCAAATGTCTCTAAGGGCCCACAGTAGTCTGGATCCATGCAGGGAGGGAAATTCTTAGAAATATACCTCTGGTTTAGCTAAGTCAATGCAATACAAATCCACCACAGCATTTACCTTTGTTTCTGCTTGTCATTTGTTCTTGCATCTCAGACTATCCCTGAAGGACCATTTCCCATCGTGAAGAACATACTTTAAAGATACTTTTAGTTCAGCTATCTTGGTGGCAAATTCTCAGATTTTATCTGTACATGTCTGCTTATCATTCTAATTGTTGTTATTTTGTAATTATCTCAACTTCCTCTGACTGCTTTGAGGTTATTCTCTTTGACTTTGGTGTTTTGTGGATTCGAAATGTTGTAGCCAGTTGTGGATCACTTTTTATTCATTCTGCTGTCCAGATGTGATTCTTGCATCCATAAGGTTAAGTTCTTCACCAGTTTTGAACTGTTGCATCTGTCATCAGTTTAAATGTTGCCTCTTCTCCATTCTCCTTTTTTTCTCTTTCTGAGATTCCGATTAAAAAAACCACAACTCATTCTATTGTTCCTATCTCTTAACTTTAGGTTCATATTCTCCAGCTGCTTGTCTCTCTGTGTTACATTTTGGGTAATTTCTTTGGTTTACCTTCCAATTCACTAGTCTTCTCTTCACCTGCGTGTAAGGTGCTATCTAACCTGTCCACTGAGTTTCCTGTTTCGACAGATACGCAGACACACAGACACCTACACGTACGTATATTTATGAGTGTATATATATATACACACACAAACACACATATACATATTCCATATTTCTTCTGCAAATCTGCCTGGTCATTCTCTTTAGCTCATTCATTCTTATGATTTTATTCTTTATTTCTTTAAATATTGTAGTCATTTAGTTCAATAGCTTATAGTCCCTGAGGCTCTAAAGCTATTGTTTATTGTCACTGCTTAGTCTCACTCACAGAGATTTGATGATCTTTGACTGTGAGCCTTTTGCTTCATCTTAATCTGAGTGGCTCCTGTCAGCCCAAATGGGACACTTTACTCCAGAGGGGACTTCTGCTTCCACTTGGAGGCGGGGATGCCACTGTCTCAGGGTCACCTCAGCCCTCAGCCCCAGGGCCTCAACCCAGCACAAGAGCCCCTGCTCCAGCCTCCTCACACCTTGGCCTCCCTTGGCCTAGCACTCTGAAAGCAGCACTGCCTCTGCATTCCAGAACAACCCACAAACGCTATGGATTCGGGCCCCAGATCCACACAGGGGGGAAGGTTTGGGGAAGAGTGGAGCATCCTTGGAGAACCTGCTACTTCTTGTGAGGCTCGTGGTTCTTCCAAGAGTGTGTCCCACCTAGGGCCTAGCTGTTCTGCAACAGTGGGGCCCCTCAGTGAGTCTGGTCAGGCGACATGCAGGAAGCCAAACAATTAGATTTGTGAGAACAGGCATTGCAAGTCTGTTCAACTTTCCTTAAATGGATGTTTTCTAGTATATTGTTATGGATTGAATTGTACCCCCAGAAAGATATGTTGGAGTCCTAAGCCCCAAACCCTCGGAATGTGACCTTTCAGGGAGAGAGGGTCTGTATGGAGGTCGTCAAGTCAAAATGAAGTGCTTAGGATGGGCCCTGATCCAATATGACTGGTCTCCTCCTGAAAAGGAGAAATTGGACCCAGGGACAGACATGCACAGACGGAAGACAAGGTGAGGAGACATGGGGAGAACGCTGTGTGAAGACAGAGGACTGGAGAGATGCATCCACAAGCTAAGGAATGCCAGAGAATACCGGGAAACTGCCAGAAGCTAGGAAGAGGCAAGGACGCATTTCCCGACACGTTCCGTCGGGAGCACGGCCCTGCCAACACCTTGACATCAGCCTTCTGGGCTCCAGACTGAGAGACAGCACATTTCTGTTCTTTAAGCCGCAGTTTGTGGTACCCTGTTGGGGCAGCCCCGGTAAACCGACACAGGGAGCTGTGATCTCGTGGAATAGCGTTTCCACAGCACGGGGCCGTGGGGACGAGGGGCGCTGGCAGCCTGCCCTTTCTGGGGTGAAACGGCAAGACTGGGAGCTGAGGGGAGAGGGGCCCCCCTTCTTCTTGGCTGCACCCACCCGAAGCAGCACACCCAGAGTAGAGTCCCTGTCACCTGGAGCTGGGGTGGGGGTGGGAGCGCATTGCGGCTCAAATGCCATGGACTCGCTGTTCTGGCTGAGATTTAGTAGATTTTCTTGAATAAATGCTTCTCCCTTTGCTGTACGCTCTCAGAACAATTTCCAGAGACTGTAAACAGTTGAACGTTTTAAGCATTTTCCATCAGTGAAATGGTTGTTTCATCTCGGAGGGCGTCCACCGCACTCCTCACACCGCCGTTCTGGAAGTGACACCTGTTGGCGTCTCGAAGGGTTAGAAGAGAAAAAGCTTCAGCTCGTAGAGGAAGACCCCATCATGCCGCTTCTCCTTCCTCCACCGTGGGGCCAGCGTCCTCCCCTCCACACCCCCACTCACAGTGGAGACCCCAACACGGAGGCCCAGGTCTCCGTCTCCTCTGCAGAGAGGTGGAAAGGAGAAGGCAGAGGGACCCCCTGACCCTCTTCACACACAGGGCTTGGCGTGGGCGCAGTCCCAGAGGGCACCTGGGAGCAGTTACTGCTGTGAGGCAGGCGGCCAGGCCCAGGCAAGGAGCAAAAGGGAGTGGGCAGCAGGGCCAGGCGTGTCGCTGGGTTCCCCCACACTCATGGACAGGGCAAGGGAATGGGGTGGCTGGAGAGAGGCCCAAAGCCGGGTCCCTTCTGGGTATAAATGAGCCCTAATTGACTCCCAAATTGCTGCTCATTAAAGGATATTTCACTCCCTCTCCTCTCTTTCCTCAAAGATACCATCTTCCTCAGTCTGGCCTTTTGAGACGAAATGGTTTATTTAACTCAGAGACCAAGTGTAGAGACCAACAGAGCCAAGCCCAGCAAGTCCACCGAGTTGGAACGAGGATGTTTTCCCCGCGCTCCCAGCCTTTCCTGGTCCCAGTCTCCTCTAAGGGCGCTGCCAGGTGTCCCCTCACTGCCCAGGGATGCCGTCGGCTCAGGGGACTGTGTTATAGACCCCGTAGTTGTCCTGCTGGGTGACGTGCAGCTTCCAGGGGAAGAGGCGCTTCTGGGTGGGGAGACCTCGGGCCTGCCTCACCATGAGCGCCACGTCCTCATCCGACAGCAGCCGAACCAGGTCCCCGTCAGCATCCCGGTAATTTAGGGCGATGTCTTCCCTCTGGAACTCCCGCCTGAGTGGGAAAGGTCAGGGTTAATGACAGGTCCAGTGGCCTTGGGTCTAGGCCTGGGGCAGGGAGAGGGGGCGGAGGGAGTTTTAGGGGCCAGATCTAAGCATCAGAAGGGGTCAGAGCTTGACACAGGCCTTATCATCCGAGTGGTCCAACCTCCCACTGTACAGATGGCTAAACTGAGGCTTTCACAAGCAATCAGTGGCACAGCCTGAAATGTCTTGTGTATAAATGTGCCAAAGACTTAAGAGCTGCTGTGGGGAAGAGGAGCAGGTTTGGCGGCACACAAAGCGGAGCAGGATAAAGCCCCAGAGAGCCCCGTGCGCGGCTGTGGAGGAGCTCCTGTGAGGATGGGACTGTCTCACGCGGGGAGAGGGCGTTCTCACACCCTGCTGGCGAGAGCAAAAATCGATCCAACCTTTCTATAAGCAATTTAATAAAACATGTCAGAAGCCTCACAGGCTTGCAAACACCTTGATCCCCAAATTCCACTCCTAGGAAATCATCCTAAGGAAATAATCAGCATTATTTTTAGTAATAAAAAAGTGGAAAATAATTTAAATGGCCAACAAGAGGGGGTGGCTCCACTAGTTACGGTGCACCCGCAGAATGATACGGCGTAGCCAATTAAAGCATATTGATGTAGGGGGTGGGTGGGCGTGTGCACTGAAGAAATCTGAATGCACCTCGAATAATGAGAGGAGTGAAAATAGGAGGTGATTTCACTTCTTTACGCCTTTCTGTGATTTCGGACATTCTTTTTTTTTTTATAGTGAATAAGTGGGACTTGTGTTGTCAGGAATATAACAATGCTGTTTCCATTCCGTCAAATAACTGTCTCTAAGTGAACTGAGTCTTGGGAGGTGGTAGTTCCCGGGTGGTGGAGGGTCCAGGCCCAGGGTCTCTACCTAGGAAGGCGTTAGCTCTAGCTGCACATCCACACTCATAAACTGCATCTGCGTGACCTCAGACAACCCCTTTGCCTCTCTGCAGCCCCCGCTCATCTCTGACGCGGGAACCTGATGACAGCTCTGCAGGGCTGGGCTGTGGGTCAAACGTGGAAGCGAAACAGACGCAAAGCAGTTAGGCCCCTGATGCCCTGGCCCGCTCCCCCGTTCTCTCCTCCAGGGCTCGTGGCCACCTCGGTCCTCCAGCCCCACCCCTCACCTCATGAGCTCCAGCAGGTCCTTGAACAGTGGGGTGCTGCTGAGGTCTTCCTCCACCGCGATGTCTCTAAGGGGATGACAAGCAGGGGTGAGGCGGCGTCATGCCAGGGAGATACACGGGAATGAGGCTGGCCTGGCCGGGCCGGACCTTGACATCTTGTTATGAGTTATGGTTTTCTCGGAGGGTGGTGGGAGCCACTGCTGGCTTTTAAGTGTGTACGCGGGGGGACGGCATCAGATCTGGTTTGGATCTTGGAGCCCGGAGTGTGATATTGGGGGTGAGGGTCGGGGTGGGGACAGGCCAACACCCCTCCCCACCGCCAGCAGGCCACAAACTTGATGGTGCTGATGGTGTCCTCGTAGTAGTAGCAGCGCAGCCAGTTGGTGGGGTCGTCTTCCTCCGGGAAGTCCTTGAGGATTTTCACGAAGGACAGTGGGAAGATGCCCGTGGCTCCCCGGACAGTGCCCTGGGGAGGAAAACGGGCTGCCTTGTCGGTGCGAGGAGAGGGGGCCCCAGCCCCCTTAGGATGATGGGGAAAGGCAGATGAGGTCTCAGTCCCCTTATGTAGAGGGAGGTGACCAAGGTCACCAAGCTGTTCGCCTACCCCAAGACTTGTATTTCGGTTTTAGAATAGCTCATGACCTGCATTTTTCTGGAAAGCTGCTATCATCTCATCCATTCATTCACTCAATCATTCATTCAAAGATTGCTTGAGCACCAGCTGTGTGGCTGGCCCTGGGCACTCAGAACGGATGGAGGTGTTCGCCCTCCCTCATGGGGCTTCCACTGCAATGGAGGGTGACAGACAGCGTGCAGGTCAATAGGTGTCCGTCATGGTGAGTCAGATGGTGGAAGGCGTTAAGGGGGAGGGAGAAGGAGGGGTGGTTCCCACCCATCCGCTCATTCCACAGACGCCACCAAGCACCTGCTCTGGACCACACAGCCAGAAGTCTCTCTCCGGCCCGGGCCTCTCTCCTGAACTTCAGGCCAAGAGCCAGCCCTGCCCGTGCTCGGCTTTGCGAAATGTTCTCCCGGTCTTCACCACCCTATGGAAGACAGAGTACCTACACCCCATTTACAGACGGACAAACGGAGGCTCAGAGAGTCCCCTCACTCCTCCCCTGACCTTCCCTTCAACCTAAGGCCAGAAGTTGGCCAGCGTACTGACACATAGAACTTTCCAGAGAACAGGAAGGCAGCAAACATTTCCTGTTGCTGGAGAGTGACCCAGCAATACCCCTCAGGCAGCTGTAAGAGCTGATGAATATCCGAGGCAGAGCTCTGAGATGGGGTATAATCAAAGCCACCAAGTCAGTGGGGCCAAGGGTCCTCGCTCCTCTCCAGCTCCCGGATGCCAGGGACCCTCCCCTCCCATCAATGGTCCCCGGACCCCTGGACACCAGCCCTGCTTGGGACCTGTCCCACAACCTCCTTTAGACACCCTCCCCAGGAGCCCCGAGAAAGAGAATCTTAAGCAGGACAGGACCTAACCCGAAGGCTGGCGCCAGACCAGGGCCTCCCACCCAGCGACATCCCATCTCCATTCACTAAGTCACTATGAGCCCTTGCGTGGGCCACACTGGCCGCACAGGGGGGACAAAGCAGCGACCAAGAAGGCCCTGGTTCCAGAGTCTCATTTAACTCTCCCAGTGGCCCTGACACTGGCCAGAGGCCATGCATCCGGGGTTTCTGTAGGTCAAGCCCTGAACAGCAAGGCCTCCTTTAAGCCTTCCAGGAACCCTGTGAGGAAACTGCCACTGTTCTGCACTGACCAAAAAGGAAACCACAGGCCAGAGCGAGTCTGCCAAGGTCACGAAGCTGCTTAAAAACAGAGCAAAGACACAACGACAGATAGGCGACTCCAGACCCCCAGCTCTTCATCAGCATCTTCCCTCGCTGCCTCACAGGGGAGTAATGCCATCCCATCTTACAGACCAGGGTGTCTTATCTGGGGGGACTTCGCTCCCCAGGGCCAAAAGTCTGGAGACATGTTTGATTGTCACGACTGGAGGGTGACCTCTAGTGGGTGGAGGCCAAAGATGCTGCTAGACATCCTACAATGCACAGGACAGCCCCACAACAAACTATGTGACCCCAGATGTCAATAGTGCCAAGGCTGAGAAACCCTGTGATAGACCAAGAAAACCTCACTTCCATTCTCACCTCCAACCTTACCTCTATCCTCGCCTCCAACCTCACCTCCAACCTCATCTCCATCCTCACCTCCATTCCCACCTCCATCCTCACCTCCAACCTCACCTCCAACTTTACCTCCATCCTCGTTTCCAATCTCATTTCCATCCTCACCTCCATTCCCACCTTCATCCTCATCTCCACTCCCACCTCCAACATCACCTCCATCCTCACCTCTAACCTCACCTCCAGTCTCATCTCCATCGTCACCTCCACTCCCATCTCCAACCTCACCTCCAACTTCACTTCCTTCCTCACTTCCAACCTTACCTCCAGCCAGTCTTTATTGATCCGACTGAGGAGAAAGATCACGTCTCCAGCTTTGAAATTCAGCTCCAGTTTGCTGTTCCCAGTGAAATCAAACAGTGCCTGGGAAGAAGAGTGGAGTAAGGCGGGAGGGAGGAGACATCCACTGCGGGCCTACTAGGTACTTACAGACTTCAGTGTCCCTTTTAACAGATGAGGAAACTGAGGCTCGGGGAGGATGGGTGACTTGTCTGAGGCCATTCCATTTGACAGTGGAGGAGGCGGGATTAGAACCCGGGTCTCCCTGATTGTAGAATGGGTGCTCCTTCCAGACCCGGTGGGATGCACGTGGAGAGGGAAGGGTCCAAGATCCCCGGACAGAGCACCTTCCATGGCCCCCCAGGTCTCACTGGGAGCTCCAGCGCTCCCAACCCCCTCTCCCCCAGGGCACTGGCCGTGCTGTCTCTGAAATGCCGTTTCTACGTATGTGTCCCTGGGGAGATGTGAGCCCTCTGAGGACAGGGCCTTGTCTGAGTCATCTCTGAGGCTTCAGTCCCCAAGTGGGGCTGGCCCAGAGGAGGCCCGGGAAAGCTTGCTGAATGAATGATGGATGGACGCATTTTCCTACGCCTCTGTGTTCTCCTCACATCCCCTCCCCTCAGCTGCGCTGGGGGTCTCAGTGGCCTCACAGCCTGAGAAACCCTGTGATAGATCAAGAAAACCTCATTTCGATTCTCACCTCCACCTCCCACCTCAACTCCAACCTCATCTTTGCCCTCACCTCCATTCCCACCTGCATCCTCACCTCCATCCTCGCCTCCAACCTCACCTCCATCCTCGCCTCCAACCTCATCTCCATCTTCACCTCCATTCCCTCCTCCATCCTCCTCTCCATTCCTCACAGCCTGAGGCTGTGGGCCCTTCCTCCCTTCCACCAGCCCACACAGCAAGGCCCAGCAGGAGGAGGGGCTCGGTGCTGCCCAGAGGCCAGGCGGGAGGGCCTGGCCCCACGGGGTACCTCTGCTCGTGGAGCAGCCATGCGGTCAAAGCCGGCACCTTGTGGGCACTCATTCTTGCTGTGGAGAGAGAAGAGGGTCTTGTCAGCCTGCCTGGTTCTCTCAGGGCCCAGCTCCCTGACTCTGTGCCCAGAAGAGACCCTCACCAGAGGCAGGAAAGGCAGGAGAGGGAGAGGATGCTAAAAATGCAGATCCAGCCATCCCACATACCCCCTAGTTTTCACCGCCCCGGGGGAGGGACCACATCCTCCTGTGTGGACTCAGAAGCAGAGGCTCAGAAAGGAGATGGGAGCACAGACACATTTGCTTAGAGCCAGAACTTGCCAAACCTTTCACGTTTGTTCTTTCTTCTACACCCCACACCCAACCTCTAACTTTTCAGCTGAGGAAATGGGCTTGGGGAAGTGACACGCCTTGTTGCAGGGCCCAGGGCTGCCGTGTGGCACAGCTGGAACTCGGGCTGTGCTAGCCTGGGTGGACAGGAGAGATGTCCAGGCACCAAGGGGACACTCGGGGATACCGGCTGGAGGAAGGAGGGAGGAGCTGGGAGGGAGGCCGGGGCTCAGGAGCACTGCCCTGGCGTCTCTGCAGCCGCAGCCTCGCCTTTGGGAACCCAGCTCTACTCTAGCGGCTTGGATTTTCCGTGACTATTTCCTGCTTAGGAGGAGGCTGGAAGGGCGTGAGGCTGGAAGGGAGTGGTGGGCTCTTTAAAGTAAGGAAGTGAGTGGCAGCGCCGCCTGGGGGCCACCATGATACACAGGGAGGCAAGGCCGGACCCCTGGAACTGAAACAAACCAGGGACAAAGCATTCGGGGAGATGCTCAGAAGTTCCGCGATAGAACAGCTCCTCCCTCTTCCCCCTCCCCACCCCCCGCCCCCGCTCCCCACTCTCCCCAGGCGCCAGCACTCTCAGACCACCCCCAGTGGCTGCTGTGGCCCCAAACCCTCCCCATCAATGGCCCAGCCCCTGTCCTTCGGTCCTTTCTGTCACACACATCAAAACACATCCAGCTTCTGTCCCTCGGGGCCCGGAGTTTGGTTTTCCAAGCTCCTCTGATCAGCCAAACATCCTGGATGTTCAGAGTTAGAACTCATCTCCATCCCTTCTCTTCTTCCAGGGAAAAGAGGGGCCCTTGCAGCGGGGGCCTCTGGGACAGAGAGCGCCGGGTCAGGAGGAGGGGGCCCAGGGCTCTGGCTGGCGGGAGTGCAGGCACCGGCCACTTACACTTTCCGGGTGTGCGGGCGGAGGCGGCGGAGCGCGTGGGGCACCTGCTCGGCGTCGTAGGACGACTGGTAGAAGAAGATGCGCACGTCCTCGTCCATGAGCAGCCACACGGGCAGGCTGAGGAGGCCCTGGTGCGGGTGAGAGGACGGGACCGCTGGGGCGGCTGGAGACAGGCCTGGCCATCCCAAGGCAGCTGCCCTGCCCCCGCCCCCAAGCCGCACCCCTGTCTCTGCTAACGCGTCTCCTACCCGACAATAGAAACAAGATGTATTTTAAAGATCTCCATACTCTGAAGTTAACATTGCACAAGCTTTGCTCCTGGGTTCAAGGCCAGGAGGCGGCCAAGTGGTCGGAGAACTGTCCATTTGGAAAAGGCCTGGAGGCCTCCAGACATGACAGGAAAGGTGAGGACAGGTGACGTGATGTGCTGGTGACTGTCCAGGCGCTGCACTGAGGGCCACACCATGTGACCTCACTCCATCTCGTGATAACCTGGGATTTAGCATCAGAGAGGGGAAGGAACCTGCCCAAGGCCACACAGCCTAGCAAGTGATAGAGCTGGGACACCCAGAGCCGTCTGCTGCTCAGGCGCATCTCTCAGTCAAAGGAGACAATAGTGGGAGGAAGGATGCCCCAACTAACCCAAATTAGCAACAGGTGGTGGTAATATGGCCAAAAAACGCATCCTGATACTTCATCTCATCTCATAGTTGGGGAAACTGAGGCTGGGAAAGGGGAAGTGCTCCGCCCAGTCAGCAGACCTAGGAAATAGCAGTTAGGACTCCCATTCCATCTGATGCTGGTTACATCTGCCATGATGCAAAGACACTGAGGCTGCGAGGACACGGAGGACCCAGAACCTGGCAGGGCCATTCCCCCAAGTGCCACACCACGTGGGTCCCCAGGAGCACCGGGGTTCGGCTTTGGGTGCTACAGCTCCAGAGGCACCGAGACCCCCTCAGAGAACCCCACGGAGGCAGCAGGATGGGGAGGGGTCAAGAACTCGCTCCCAGAGGAACTGGGAAGTCAGAGCCCAGGAGCGACACGGCTCTCACACGGGGAGGGCTGGGAGGCAGCCCAGAGATGGGCTTAAGAAACAGACCCTGCGCCAGGCTGTGCCCAGGATCGAAGCCCAGCTTTGCCACTCCCAGCTGGGTGAGTTTGGGCAAGCGTGCCTCTGTGTGTTCTTTAATAAAATGGGTGTGATAACAGCATCTCCCTGGTGGGATTGTCTAAGGATGAAATAAGCGAATATGTGCACACACTTAGAACAGCGCGGGGCATCTAGCTGGCGCCCCATCCTAGTCAGATGTTCTCATTGCTGCTGTTATCTTTATTACAACACAGCACAAGAGGTAAGAACACAACCTTGGAGTCACAGACACGTGAGTTCAAATTCCATCCCTCCTACAATTGCTCTGTGACACTGAGTGAGTGACTCCACCTCTCTGTGCCTTTGCGTCCTCATTTTTAAACACGGATAATAGTATCTCACTCCCAAGTTATTGAGGGAATTCAATAAGCCTGTTCATTTATCTGACAAGCGCACATCCAGAGCGTCCCGGCTGCCGGTCAGAGCTCTCCGCGTGTTTCCAGGTGGATGCTATCACAAATCCCATATTCTTCATGGGGACAGCAGGGAGACCAGTGGGTGGAAATTACAGGGAATCAGGCTTTTCTAATAGCCAACCAACAACGGGAAGAGCAGCCTGGGTCAGGGGAGAGTGGTGGTGAGCTCTGTGTCTTTGAAGGTGTGCAAGCACAGGGTGGGATTACAGTAGCAGAGATTCCTGCACTGATTGACCTCCGGGCTTTAAGGAAAGAAACTGGACACAGACAGGTGGAGATGGGGTCCCCCAGGGTGCAGGTTGCTAAGAACAGGTGTGGGATGAAAAGCCCCCTGCTCTGCAGCCTCTCTCCCTCCCTGGAGGCATAGTCTCCTTGCCCAGCCCCAAGGAGGAGGAGGAGTGTGACCGTCCAGCCACCCTGAGAAGCAGCGGTTACAGTGCCCCCTGGAGGGCAGACAGCCCCAGAGCGGGGATCACACACTGCCCTCCTTGTCTCTTCTCCGCTCAGAGCCCAGGGTTCCTGCCGCCACCAGGAGTCACGATCTCTCAAGTTCTGGAGCAAGTTCACAGTTTACAAAGCCCTTTCCTGTCCTTTTCTCGATGGATTCCATCATCACTCCCGCGAGACAGGTGAGCCGGAGCGCTGCTCCATTCCATAGGTGAGAGCAACAAGGGGAGAGCAGAAGAGAAGGGGAGCTCTCACTGTCTGTGAGGACGCTCTGGGCTACAAGGAGGTCTTGCCACTCCAGTTTCCTGAGGTTGTTATCAAGCCATGGGTTGTATGCCTCTAGTGATGGGGTGCTCACTTATGCTTACATCATGAGGAACACTGTCCCTGTCTTGCGTTGCTCTGTTTGGTGAGAGGCCTTTCGTGACCAGCCTGGTCCCTGCCTTTAAGATATTCCTTCCTCCATCCTTCCATCTCCTAGGGATACAAGCTGCTTTCAGGCTGGGGAGTACACAAGGGCACCCAGCCGAGGCCTGTGAGTGTGAAATCCTAATCTGATACCCAGCCTGTGTCCTGGCAGAGGGGCCTTTCTCCAGTTCGCACAAAGGCTCTGTGTGAGAAAGCTGGGGCTCCGGCCCGGCATGCCCCCTTATACAGGCCACGCGCCTTAGTGATTTCCTGATCCACCTGTCCATATGCCCACTGGGAAGCAGGCACCCTGGCGGCAGGCACTAGATCCTATTCACCTCTGTGTCAGAACACTGGCACCAGCGTTAGATTTGTTAATTCAAAGTGTGGCTCCCTGTACCTCCCCGGGACCCTGAGAACACGGCCTGTTTCTCTCCCCAGGCCAGGCATTAAGGACTGAAGATGCCGGCCATGAGAGCAGGAGAACCAGCCCCAGTGCCCAAAGCCACGCCCAGGGGTGGCACCCGGGCCACTCCCCCTCGCAACACCCGGTGCCCTGCCCTCCCCGCTGCTACAGGGGCATGGTCACGCTCTTACCTTCATGTAGGCGTTGAGGGCCGGTATCCGCGACTCGGCAATCTCCTTTTTCACACCCACATAGACTTTGGCTGAGGAGAGAGGAGAGGGAAAACGCTGTCCTGGAGCCTGGCCTGAGAACACGGGCTCGGGGCGCCCACCCGGGGCCAGGAGTCCTCCCCACTGGGTTGCGCTCCTTCTCTCATCTTCCTCGGCGCCCAGTAGCTGCTCTGGACCAGCCCATCACGCACCTTGCATTCTCTGAGTTGCAGTCTTGCCAGCGATTTTTCTTGTTTTAATTGTTTATTTATTACCTGTTCCTACACACACACACACACACACACACACACACACACAGGATTCTTGGCTCCAAGAGAACAGGATCTTTATCTGCTTTGCTAACAGCTGCATCCCCAGCCCCCAGGACAGTGTCCTCAACTCGGGCTGCACACACAGTTCATCCGAGGAGGGTTTAAAAATTCCATTGTGTGAAGCTTGTCCCAGAACAATTAGATCAGAATCTCTGCGGGTGGGCCTCGGGCATCAGATCCTTTCAATCCTGAGATACTTCCACTGTGCCACCCGGGTTAAGAATCACGGGTCTAGAATAATGGCCAAATCAATAAATATTTGTTGAGTCGATGAATGAATCATTCTTCAAAAGCAGGGCAGAATGTTTGAGGGGAAAGGGAAGCTGATGATGGTTGACCAAAGACAAATGTCCCCTCCAGGAGCCTCAGGTCCCTGGGGAACCACCCACCCAGAAAGCCCCCATCACAGGGTGAACGTGACACCTGTCTTGCTCGCACTGCCCAGGAGACAGGCGGGGCTGGGGTCTGGCAGCCGTGGGAAGGTAGCGTCTGAGGTCTGCGGTAGAGATGGACATTTGGGAGTTAGCAGCAAGAAAAGGGACAACTAAAGTCCCAGGTGCGGGTCAGATTGCCTTGTGGGGGGAGCGAGAAGCCAGGACTGAGGCTGGTGATGCGGAGAACGCCACCTTCCAGGGAGCAGCGGAGGAGGCAGGTTCTGTAAGGGGAGGTTGGAGGAGCAGCTGGTGAGGGAGGAAGGGAATTGGGAGACGCTGCTGCCACAGAAGGTGGGAGAGAGCTTCCCGGAGGGAGACGTGGGACAACCAAGATGAGGCCGGAGATGTGCCCCTGGAAGTCAGAGTGCACAGGCCACGGCCACCATCCCAACGGGAAATCCTGGAGCCGTAAGAGCTGAAACCAAGCTGGTGGGTTGAGCAGACGATGAGAGATGAGACGGTGGGACAGTGAGCGAAGATTTATTGGAAAAGGAAGAAGAAAAAGATCTTTGAGGGTTTGTGGGGCTCAAGGAGGCTTGTTGCAAGGATGCTTCCTCATGGCACGTGTTTGTTTAAAGACGGAAGAGAACCGAGCCCGTGCAGAGGCTCAGCAGAGTCAACGTAGAAAGGAGAAGGTGCGTATATGAGGACCACGCGGGACAAGCTGTCAGGGCAGTGCCCCGAAAGAGAAGAAAGGAAAAGCGATGTGGAGCCCCGAGGAGAGGTCGGCGGAGAGCAGGAAAGACCCCGTTCCCCTGCAGCCCAGAGAGGGAAGGGGCAGGTGCGAGCTGAACCAGCTCCCAAGGAGGAAAAGAGAAGCCAGGAACCCTTGGGGACAGCTGTGGTCCCTCCGTGCTGGATGCCGAGGAACCACGGGCATGGACACGGGCTGAGGCAGAGAGCAGGCTGGAGGCGGGATTCGGGGCTTGGAGAAGGAAAGGGCAGGAAGTGTCCCTGCCATTTGGGAGAAGGGGCCTTGTATCCAGCCTGCAGGGCATGAAGACCACCACGGAGACCCCAGAGCCCACACGGATAGGGTTTTCCCCTGCAGGGCTCAAGCAGACAGGCACTGGGAAGCCGAAGGTCTGGTCCTGTCCCAGGCACACGTTAGGACCAAGTTGGGGAAGGCCAGGAGGCAACGGGTGAGGGGACACCGCACAGTGTCCCAGCAGGGCAGGGAAGGAGGGGGAGCCTGGGGAACCGGCAGAAGCAGGACTGCAGACATAGAGGCAGTCCTCATGGAAGGGCTGGTGGGAGGGCTGGGAGGGGAGTCTGTGCGTTTAATGAGGGAGACGCGGAATTCTTGTCTGGAGGAGGAGAGGCCGGTGCCCAGGCGCTCTAAACTGTGGCCTCGCTGGTGGAGGGCTGAAGCAAGGTGGCCGTAGAGGTCACTGGAGCTCAGGAGGTCAAGGGCTAGGAGGCCAGAGAGCTAGAGGTGGCAGCCTGTGACTGCCAGGAGGGGGCCACGGACTGAATGCACGGTTTTCGCGTGCGCTAGAAGAGGATAACCGGACAGTGTCAGCGGGGCTGGAGCGAGAGGCCGGGCCGGCCCGTCCCGGGGTGGGGGCCCAGCCCCGTGGCAGCCGGGCCGCCGGCCTACCTGGGAGCGTGGGCAGGCTGCAGGTGAAGGCGTTGCTCTTGTTCTCTGGCCCGAACCGCTCCTCCAGCTTGCTCTGCAGGGCGTGGAACTGGCGGTAGCGGCGGTAGATGAGGTACTTGGACCCTCCTTTCGTCTTCACCTCAATGACGAAAACCTGGGGAGGACAGAGGCCGGGGCTCAGGCCTCGGGGGCCAGGGGCAGAAGAGGCTGCAGGCTCAGAGGTCCCAGGCTCAGCACAGGGTTTTTCGACCTCGGTATTACACCGGGGGCCAGATCACTCTCGGCGGCGGGGGCGTCCTGTGTGCCGAGGGTGTTGAGCAGCATCCCTGGTCTCCACCCCAGGTGCCACCGCACCCGGCCCCAAGTCGTAATCATCAACAGTGGCTCAAGATATCCACTGCCAGATGTCCCCTGGAGGGCAAGATTGCCTCGTGGAGAACCACTGGGATAGAAGAATGAGAAAGCGGAGGTTCAGCGGTCAGAAGGTGAAGGTTCAGAGGTCAGGTGGGGGTTCAGAGGTCAGAGGGTCCCAGTCCAGGAGTCTCTCTTACAAAGTGGCTGGTGAAGCCCCTCTTCTCCTCGATGTCGGCAATGTTGGCTGAGATGGCGATGTCGTCAGGAAGCTGTTCAAAGTCGCTGCGGGACGCAGGAGGAAAAGACATCTGGTCATCACCCCTGATGCGCTGGGTGGGCCCCCGGTGCGAGGTGGCGTGCACAGCGAGCCACGGGCTTGTCCGGCACTCCTCGTTCAACACCCTCCCTGTGCCAGGCCGAGACCCAGAGCAGAGCTTGAGAGCCAAGGCCCTTGGAGATGGACCAGTGTATCAACAGCCATATTACGGTCCAGCAGATGGCTTTGTGGCCACATTATTCCTCCAGGAATGGTGGATTCATGGAGAACCACCTCCACAACAGGCCCGGTTCTAGGCCCCCGGCCACAGGGGTTACAAAGTCAACTCACACCCCACAGAGAGGATGGCTAATTATGCCCAGGTCAGGGAACCCCTCACTGAGGTGACATGAGCCGGGTCTAGAAGGTTGAATAGGAATCCACCAGGTAGGACACGGCAGGGCTGGGGGGAGTGGGCTTCCTGGCAGAGGGAACAGCATGTGCTAAGGTTCTGAGGCCTGAGGCTGGGGCCCAGGTCTCGTGTGGCTGGAGTCTGATGTGATCAGAGACTGAACAGGCAGAGGAGGCCAGGCCAAGGAGGGGCTCCAGTGCTGAGCGAAGGAACTTCTCTGGGCAACAGGGAGCCACACAGGGCTTCGGAGGAGAGTGAGAACACAACATGATCTTGGCTTTAGGAGGCCAACCCAGGCAGCCGCATGGAGAGGTGACAGAGGGCAGAGACTGAAGGAGCGGAGCGCCACAGGAGGCCCTGAAGTGTCCAACTGAGAGATGATGTGGGCCTGTGCCAGACAGCCAGGACAGGAGGGAAGAACAGACACAGGGACACCATCCTGGCAGACATAGTTTCATTTGTTGTGTCCCCTGCTTCTTCCTGCTCATCAAGCTCCAGTTCTTTTCAGGGTAGCAATGCACCTAGCCCCAAGGTGACAGACCATGATTGGTCTGAGCCCAACATAAGGATCTCATTCCTATTTCCCAGCCTCCCTTGCAGCTAGGAGCAGCCAGTGACTAGTTCTGGCCAGTGGGACCTAAGAGGAAATCTGCTACAGGGGCCTCTCGAAGAATGTTGGCTTTCCTGATCCAGAGGGATGGACAAGGCCAGCATGGGTCTCTTCCCCTTTCCCCTTCTTCCTGCCTTGAAAGCAGTTGTGACTTCTGGACCTGAAGCAGCCATATTGCATCCATGAGGCAAAAACATGAGGAAGACCAAACGAATCTCTGGAATGCTGGTCCTAAAGTCACGAGCTGTGGACCCAGCTGTGGCCTACCTCTGGACTTCCTGTTACGTGAAAAAATAAACCCATTTGTTTAAGGCCCTATAAGTTCCTCTGTTCCCACAGTCTCATGAGTTTCCAACAGATACAATAACCATTGTGAGTCATTCCTGAGTTTCGAGCCATCTGTCACCTGTATTCTGACTAGAATGGGTGGGAGGGGAGCAGGGGTGATGGCTTCAGTTTCGGGCATGCTCCTCTGAGCGGCCTCTTGGGCACCCAGGTGGGGTCCAGCAAGAGCTGGCGTGTGGCTCTGGAGCTCTGCAGAGAGGTCTCAGCTGGAATAGGAGAGGTAAGAAGCGTCTTTCCCATCACTTCTGGCTAAGACCCCCAGGGAAGAGCAATCAGTGAGCAGAGAAGGGGCCTGAGAGGGACAGAGGCAGAAAGAGAAAACAGAAGCCAAGGAGACGGAGAGGCAGCAGCCAGGGGTCACCAAGGCCAGACACTTGTGGACCAGCCAGGAAACAAGAGGCAATTATGACTCAACTGCGGTAGCACTGGGGACAGCGTGGGAGCAGGGGACGGAGGCTCCACGTCGGCGGCCGCAGAGCCAGCCAGAACTTCAGGAGGAATCCATTTCAAAGGCCACACCCAGTCCCTGCCGTTGCTGGCCCCATGTGACCTGGGCTGCTTGGGAGCTGGGGCTAACTCGGGACACTGGAGGCTCCCACCAGGAGGTGACTCAGGGTGGCAGCGGATGGGCAGAGGAAACCTCCACCACTTCCAGAGCAACTTCGTGGCTGCTGGCAACCTCCGCACTTTCTTCCCACACACGCCCCTGGTGACACCCTGGGGGAAGCTCCCTCCTCCACTTTCTCCCCTGAGGCCGTGCATCTCCCGGGTATTTCATCTGCAAGCTGACGGGGGCAGGGCAGGAAGGAACCAGAGGGTTGGAAACGGCCCCACGCAGGGAATCGGGCAGGTTGGGTAATCCTTCCTATGCTAGGATTACCCAATCCTAACTATGGCTAACTATTTCCTGAGGGCACGCTATGCACCAGGCACTCTTCTAAGACACCATTTTACAGTGGAGGAAACTGAGGCACAGAGAGGTTAACAAACTTGCCCCAGTAAGTTGAGCAGCTGAGATCTGAGCATAAACAGGTTGGCTCCAGAATTTTGTTCGCAAACACCACTGCGCTGCCCCTAGGTTGAAGCTCCCAACAGCTTGCTGCAGGAACTCAGGTAAATCCCAACCCCTCCCAGCCTCAGTTTCCCCATTGGAACTCATAATAATAATAATAGCAAGCCCTTGTTAGTGTTAGCAACTACCGCAGCTCAGGGCCTGTTCTGAGCGCATGAGGACGTGGCCTCTGCCTTCCCGGGTCTCAGGGCTGAGCGGAGGAATTGGACACTCAATAAATAATTACTGAATTTCTATGGTCAGAGATGCTGTGAAGGAAAAGCACACGGCGCTTTGAGCTGCGACAGGAGCCTGGCCATTATCACAGTCCCTCAAAGAATCGGCAGGGCAGCAGGCAAGGGAGGTTGTCAAGCGGATGCTTCTAAGATGGGGTGACATCTATCAGAGAGAGAAACAGGGGTGCTGTGCATCTATGAGCACAAGGCTCGCCCCGACTGAGGTGGTCAGGGAGGGCTTCCCAGAAGAAGCAGCGCTGGGTCAATGCGAGAAACAAAGAGAGTCGGCCACAGGAGGACACGCAAGGGAACCCGTCATGCCAGAGGGGGAAGTTCAAGGGACTACAAGGGGAGAAGGGTGGTTTGAGTGGGGCTGGAGCACAGAGCAAGAAGCAGAAAGTACTGAGATACGAAGCCAGCGAGACAGGCAGGGCCCCTCACGAAGGGCCCTTGGCCTTGCCCTGGGGCGACGGGGAAGAGGCCATGCCAGGAGGGCATCCGCAGACCTGTGTGTGCCAGAGCGGGAGGGCACAAGTGGGAGACAAAGGCCGCAATCTCGCTCTGCCATTGCCAGCAGGGACCTCTGTAAAATGGGACCAGAGAAGTCTTTACATCCTGGAGGCTCAGGAGGTCCCACCTGCAACACGCACAGCCCGAGAAGCGCCACGAGATCAGAGACCCTGCTCACTGCTGCATCCCCAGGGCCCACAACAGCACCAGCTCATAGGAGGAACTCAGCACAGGGCCACTGGCTGCGTCTGTGTTAGCAAGCCCTCTGGTTGCAGTGTGGGAATGGTCTGGCTGCCTGCTGGGCCGAGCCAGGAGGTTTCGGCCCGGGGCGGGGGCAGAGATGCAGCAGACCCAACCGGAAGTCCCGCTGGAAGAGCCCCTCCCCTGGAGACCTCAGCCACCCTGAGCTGAAGCCCACTCAGGGTCCTCCCGGGCTGGATGCTCCGGCTCATACACACTCATGTTTGCAAAGACCCTTGACTGGCAGCTAGTTCAGGTTTTGTGGCTCCTGCACACAGTAGGCGCTTGGAACATGTTTGTCAGAACCAAAGTCACTACCCCCGGCAGTCCTTTCCATCTGCAGGCCCTGAAGGGATGGAGGAGGGTGGCCTTCCTCCTTCAGGGGCTTGCGGGGCTGAACAAGGACAGGGCGTGGGAGGGAGGGGACACACAGGCCGGCCAGCCAGGTCTTGGCATCATCTCTCAGATCGTGCACCCCAAGAAGTAGGAAGTGCCACAGCCTCAAACGGCAGCTGCTTCCCGAAGGCTGGAGTTTGCGTGTCAGGCCCAGTCTCCAGTGAGAGCTCATGGGGAAGAGGGGCTGGAATCTGGTGGGATGACCTCACCCCAGCCCCCCAGCACCATCCTCTGTGGCTCACAAAGGCCATTCTCGACCTGCCTTCTGAGCATTTGCATCTGTGGCCCCTCCCTCCGCACACACTGACAAGCCTTCTTTCTGAAATTTAACCTTGGAAATTCCCCGCCAGCTTCCATTTCTAGCCCCAGACTCCCCCTGGGGCCCTTTGCTGCCCACTTCTGCCCAAACCAGCCTGACCCATCTCCAGTGACCCTCTGGGTCACCTCCACACAGTTGGCATGTTCTTTTTCTGATGTCACCTGCTGTTCCAATCCAGGAGGGCAGGAGCCGAGCCCTGTGTCCTCAGGTTCCCCACAGCTGGCTACCGAGGCAATATCCAGAAAAGGCTTGCTGAGAGATGAGGCTCCCAGCCCCAGCCCTGCCACTCACTCCGTGTGACCCTGAGGAAGTACCTGATCCACCATAGGCCTCAGTTTTCTCATCTGTACAATGACAGTCTTGGACTGCAAAGATCTAAGGCCACTTTGCTGCTCAAAGATGCATTCATTCCTTAATTCATTCAGCAGCATCTACTCGGCACTTAAGACTGAGACTAAGATTGCCACTGTTCCATCTCCTAATGATGCAGCCGTGACCAGAGCATGCAAATATCCTCAGGGAGCTTGTTTCTAAAGGGGGAGCCAGCGATAAAGAAAACAAGCGAGTGAGCATAGAACTAACTGCCAGTAAATGAGGACCATGAAGAAAAAGGAAACAGGGCAAGGGGTCAGAGAGCAACGAGGGGGCTTTCTAAGAGGGTTTCTCAGAGGAGGTGACATTTGAGTCAAGCCCTGGATAAAGAGGGGGAACAAGCCAGATTCTGAGACTCTGTTTGGACAGAAGATGAAAGTGAGCCCAGCTTGGGACCCAGGACACCTGAGTTCCCATCCAGATTCTGCCACCCACTCCTGTGTGACCCTGGGAAAGTCACTCCCCCTCTCTGAGCCTGAGTGTCTTCATCTGTGCCTGAGGGAGGTGAGCCACAACTCAAAATTTCCTTAAAACAGTTCTAAGAGTTTGTATTTCTGAGAATTCGGGCTCTGAGTCAACTCCAGCCTCCCAACTTTTGATGCTGCTAAGGCCGCAGGAGGGCAGGCCTTGTCCCCCGAGGCCTGCAGGGGACAGTGAGGAGGCCCAGGGAGGGCAGCGCCTCGCACTCACCTCTCAGCCCGCAGCTGCTGGGCCACGGCCATGGCTGTCAGTGGTCCAGGAGAGTGGGTGTCAAAGGGTCTCACCCAGCCAGGGCTGGGCTGAGTCCACCCCTCACTTCCCTCCAGCCACCCCGGGTCTCGTGGCTGCGGTCCCAGGACTCCAGAGAGCGGCCTTTGGGCAAGCCGCACCCTGCTCCTTTCAATTCGAGAGGAGGCTCCTCCCCCGGCTCTCGGGGTCTAGCTTGTGGCCCGCACTTCCTCTTCCCCATCTCCCAGCTGCACCTCAATTGGGGAAGTGCCCTCCCTTGGACTCCGGGTCTGCAAGAGTCCACTGGGCTTTTGGGACTTCCTCGATGTCAGTTCTTGGTGCCAGGCCTTGGCTGGGCCTCCGAGAGCCCCACTCCATCAGAGACGGGGGCCCCAGTGTTGGCTCAGCCGCCGAGGGGCCATGTGACCTTGGGGACTCACTTCTCATCCTCCGGCTCATCAAACCCAACCCAAGCTCTCCCGCTACCAGGGCTTTGCTCAAGCTATTCCCTAGGCCTGGAGTGCTGGCTTCCATCTTGCCTGCCATCCCTCAGGCCCAGCTCAAAAATGCCACCTCCTCTGGGAAGCCTCCCTGGTTCCCCCGACAGAGTTCGTGCTCACAGGCACCTCTGTCATTTTAGAGTGCGAAGGTCAGTTTATGATTTTATCTTCCCCTTCCCATGGAGCCCTGGGCTGGACGTTCTCCATCCCCAGATCCCCGGGCCTGCGTGGGCCTGGCACAGCCACTCCTCCTACAGGGCTGCCAAGCAGAGCGAGCTTCTCAACACAGGCCTGATCACACCCCTCCCTGCTTAAACCTTTACTGCTTCCCCCTACACACAGGAGAACGTCCACACTCCCAGCCCTGCCCACCTCCGAAGCTCTGGAGGCCCCGCTGGCTTCCCCAGGGCCCTCTCCCCACTCTCTCCTTCCCACAGGCGCCCCTACTCCATCTCTAGAATGTTCCAAGATGTCTGCTCCTCAGAGCCTTCATGCATGCTGTTCCCCTGCTGGAATGTTCTTCCCTGCCTCTTCTAGGGCTCGGCTTGGAAGTCGCCTCTTCAGCAAGGTCTTCCCTGATCCCTCATCCTAAATCAAGCCCCTCCCCGTGAGCTTCTTACTCAGCTCCCTGTACTTTTACTCCAGTGCATTTGGGACTGTTGTCATTTCATACTTGTGCATGTATTTCTGGGTAACAGCTGCCTTCCCAGCCAGCCCAGCGCCTGGCGCATCACAAGTGCTCAGCCAATATTCTGGGAGTGACCGGGATGCTTCTAGTAGGTGCTTCTGTGGCTCCTCCAACACGTACGGCTACTGGATCCTGAGGGGCGCTCTCTGAGCAGTCCACAGCCACGCCCAGCAATCCCACCCGGTCACACACGCTCTCACACACTCACATTCACACTCACTCATGCATCGCAGATGCAGAGCAGAAAGACAGCCGAGAGAGGAGACAGATGAGGAAGCAGCCATGCCTCGATGTCCACGGGCATCACAGCACGGGCCCTTCCAACTCCTCTGCCCCAAACCCATGGCATATTAGGAGCCCCAGGACTGGGACAGGGGTCTGTGGGGCCAGAGCCTGCTGCGTGGCACCTGGAGCTAGACAAAGGGACAGGGGACAGGTGCCATTCTCAGGATCCCAAGGGCCGTCTGTTTCTAAGAATGAAGAGCAGCTCGCAGCCTCAAGCCCTTCCTCTGAACCTGGTCCCCACTCCACCCAGCCACCCCAAGGGACACTCTGCCCCAAGAGAGTGCAAGGTGGAGCCGGAGTTCCCAGGTGGGAGCGTGCCCTGGCCCAGCCCCGCAGCCCTGACCCGGGGCAGATGGCCCTCTCTTCATCTAGCCGGCCGGGGTCCAGGGCTCTTCTGAAGCCAAGATCCTTTCTGGACTCCTTGGGAGGCAGAGACAGATCTGGACAAAGACAGGAAAGAGGACAAGAAAGGAGAAAAATGGAGAAAGAGACTCAATCAACAACTATTTATTGAGCGAGGCGTTGGGATGCAGAGATAAAGTAAGATGGCAGGGTGAACACAAATTGAAATTTCCCATCCTACTCCAGGCATCCAAAAAATGCTGGATAATATATTTTTAAGTATTTTAAACATACAGAACCCACCTCAAAAGCCAGAAAGTGTAATTTTCAGGTTCTAAGAGGGGGGAACCTGTTCCAGTGAGAGGGGCTGGTGCCCCACACCCCATGGGAAAACCAAGGGTGCCCATGGGTTATTGGGGCTGAGATGTCACTGCCTGATATGGGACAGAGTCCAGGCTCCAGGTCCTGCTGTTGGCAGGAAGTCAAGTCTGAGCTCCCAGTGTGAAGCCAGAGCTCACAATTAGAGGAACAGGGTTTCTCAGCTCTCAGCCTGGGGGCCCTGCAGGAGTGAAGGCGCTCTCCGGGGCCATGGATGGAACGAGGGATTCACACGCCAGATCAGAGCCTCAAGCCTGAATCACACACTGGTGTGAGGCCCAGATCTCAGTGACCCAGATGCCGCGGCAACATCTCAGAACACTCCGGAGTCCCCAAGCCTCCAGGGTCAACAGCAAACCTGCCCTGGGAGGGCACAGATAAGTTACATATGACGTAAAGGACACCTACCCTTACAGACAGCTTACAGACTCAACAGACCCAAGAATTCACACCTGAAGACCTAGAGATACTATAAACGACGACTCCGACCCCATCACTGGTGTCTCGGGGCTCCCAGCCTGGAGGACGAAACAACTAAAGGAGCAGTAACGGAGTAGGTCTCAGTGCGGCAGCAGTGGCATGTGTCTGTAAGTACCACGAGGGACAAGCTCCCAGCCATGGCTGGGGACAAGGAGCGTGCTGGCCTAGAGTTGGTGGAAAGCCAGGAAGTTACAACGATTTTAGCAAGAAAGTGTGATCCAGCCCTGGCGTGTGATTGTGTGTATCGTCATACGTGGGTAGCTGAAAACACATATTGCATATAAACATGCATATAAGCACATGTAACTGTGTGCAGGCAAGCGTGAGCGTGTCTCGGTGGCATCTATACAAGAGCGTGCGATGGGTGTGGTAGTGACATCATGAGCGTGAGAGGACAGAGGCAGGTGCTAGGATCTAAGTGGGCCCACAAACAGGAGTGCCTTTATGACTCATGAACTTGGGCAAGCTCCTATGTCCCTTCGGATCCTTTCTTTACTCATCTGTAAAACAGGATTCCTGAAGGGGGTTGTAGTGAGAATTAACGAGAAAAATGAGTGAAAAGTGCCTAGACTCGTGGAAACTTCTTATTCCTGTTCATAGTCTTCAGTGTGTGTGTGTGTGTGTGTGTGTGTTTCGGGTAGGTCAAGCCTTCTTGTTCACCTTCCTGATTTCTCAAGGCCTTGCCGTCCGGTTCCTCAGCCCCCTCTTCCCCAAGAAGCCTCCTGTGGCCCTGACTCAGCCACTGTGCAGCCACCTCTGCGGCGAGGGATGAGGTTGTCCAGGCAAGGGCCGGGGCCTGCGTGCAGCGGGCCAGCTCTTCCCCTCCTCGGCTCCTTCTCTCCCTTTCTTCTGTCCCCGCCCGTGGTTCTGCTGAATACGGATATTTCTCTGGCTCCTCATACCCAGAACACTGCTGCTAATTTTATGCCCGGGCTCTGATGCGGTGTAATTTGAGGCCAGACACTCTGTCAGCAGCGGGCTCGCATCCTGCCGCTGGGCTGCCTTGCCGAGCTGCCTCCTCCCACCCCCACGGCTGGGCTGCTGTGCTGCAGAGGGGAGAGCGAGGTAGAGGAGGGGCCGGAAGAGGAGCAAGCTCTCACACACCCCATGAAGCAAGTATTTGTCCAGTCCTTCTGGGTCGGTACACAGAAAGGCCTGCAGTGGCCTCTCGCCCATGGAGAACTGACTTCTGATAATCTCCACTCTCCATGGCCTGCAAGCAATCAAACCAAGTCATCCAACAGCCCGAACCCGTAGCTCCCCGTCCATCCATCACAGCTTGTGCACCTTGTTCATAGAAGGAAGGCCTCTGGCCCTCCCTTCCTGCCGGGTGGCTGAGAGCACAGCCAAGCCTAACAACTCACAGATTCGAAGAAGTGTGTTAGGAGGGAGAGACTGCTAGGGGCAGTCGGAAGCTAAGGATGGTAAAGTGACATTCTGACAGCGACAAAGAGGATGGAATGCTGAAACAATAGGCTCAAGAACTCAAAAGCAAATGGTGGAGACCATTCAGAGAAGGGGCATCGCTGCCATTCATGACCACATCGCCAAGAGAAGGTTCAGTACGCTTGGACCATACCTGAGGGGTCCCCAGAGCCTGGAGCAGGACTGGATCTCAAAGCCGCAGCATGCACAGCCCTGTTCAAAGCTGACTCATCTGGTGCTGGGGTGTACAAGACAAAACAGCCCTCAGTTGAGAGACGAGGACGCCCGTCTCCGAGCAGCCAGTGGTCAGGGCTAAGGGCTCCAGCTGTGGGAAATGGAGCACAGTGCGCGGCCAGGGCTGGGACAACATGAGCGTCTTCTGCAGGACCAGGAGACGCCCCGGGAGCTCATTATGGGAGCTCAGCAAGCGCCCGCTGCCTGCGTCAGCCACTCTCCTGGGGAAGAGAAGGACAATCCCACACTAAGCCGAGCGAGATTCCTGGGGATCCCTCGTGCACTGAATTCCCCAATCCTGACCCACATGTGTCTCTCTCTATAATTTATGAGGGGATCGTCACTGGACCTCCTCCCTGAGCCACAAATAGCCATCCCTGGCAGGCCCCCTGGGAGCGGTATTTGAAGACAGGAAGGGCATGGATGAGGCCAATTAGACGGCAAGCTTCCTGAAGGCAGAGGGCCCTGCCCTTCTCTGTGACCCCCCAGCCCACAGCAGAGCTGGGTCCAGAACTCGGGTGCCCTGGCATGTACCAGCCGTGTAACCTCTCTGACCATCAATTTCCTTGTTCATTTTTCTAGATAAAGATAGTAATATTGGCTTCATAGAATTACTACATTATTCATTTGTTGAAAATGTACTGGGCACCTACTATGCGTCAGACACCTACGGTGTGCCAAGCTCCAAATGAAGGTCATCGTTCCTATGACCCATAACTTTTGGAGATGTGTTAACTAAGACAACGGATGTCTAGTTTAGTACAATGCCTGACACGTAGAAGGTAGTCAGTAAATTACAGATGCTAACGCTGTTCTTATTGATGATAATTCCCTTGGTATGGCTCGGTCCCTTCTTGGTCTATCTTCCCCTGCACACCTTGCTCCTTTCTGTCTTAAAATTTATCACATTAAGTTTTAATTTTTCCCTATCTTTGTCATCGGCTCTCACTGTCCTTCACTTGTAGAAATGGCTCTGTGCTTAGTCAAAATGTTGACGGGAACAGACCGCCAGGGGGCGCCGCGACTCAGCGGCCGGGTCCCCAGCTAGAGCAGGGATGTCATAAGCCGCAGTAGAAGGATCAGTCCAACCAGAGGGTCCAAGAGTGAGCCAGCCTGGCAGGAGCTGCCTCCTGGATCCCACTGCTCTCTCCAGACGGCCCCATCCATCAGAATCTCAGCAGACTCATGGAAGATGCCCCCAGAGGCTAAGGATCCTCCATCTCCTCTCCATTGATCATAAATATGATACTGGCCAAGACACACTGAGCCGACTGTGTAAGCATCGCTCCGCCATAGAATTGCAGGAATGCATGAGTTAGCACTTGCAGAGCCCTCAGGGCAGTGCTGGGCCCAAACTCCGGTTCAGTGGACGTTGGCTCTGGTTACTGCTACTTCATCCTCACACCAACCCCCATAAAATGGGTCGTATTTTGATCCCTGGTCTGGAGATGAGGAAATCGAGGCTCTACGGGATCAGAAGACTGAATCCAAGGGGCTTAGTGAGAGCTGCAAAGTGAAATTTTTGACCTCAAACTTGGTTGACTCCAAACCCACTTGTTAATAACCGTGCTATCCTGGCCCCCATTCATTCATTTATCCGATCCATGAGCATTCGTTTAGCATCCGCTCTGCACAGGCATAAAGGATGCAGAGACGAATCTGGCACTGTTGTACCCTCAAGGAGCTCATGTTTGTTTTGAAGTACACATATAAACATGCATGCAAGCAAGCACACATGCATATCCACAAGCATGCACAAACACGCACATGCATGCATACACCCATGCACACACACAGACATGCAGACACAGGGACCTGTATGTGTGCACACATGCGTATACACCGGCACGCATACCTATGCATACATACGTGCACACATACACACATGCAGACATACACACATGCAGACAGAACAAAGTCCAAATCGGGGAGAAACCAAGAGATACATGTTAAAAATCCAGTTTCCCTGATTCCATGCCCACTGCCGTCGTCAACCCCCAGGGGGCTGCAAACACAAAGGTCTCCAGGGGCCTGGCAGGTGTCCCTACAGTTTCAGATGGAACCCGGGTGGAAAGGTAAAGGGGGGTAGGCCGTGGCTTAGGGTCTGCCCCTCCATGCCATCACCTTCTGGCACAGCCTCCAAGCACCCCAAGAATTCTAAATTTGGACTTGGTCTTCTCCTCGTCGGGAAGGCACACTTGCCCAGGTGGAAGGACAGAGTTTGCTTTATTAGGAGTTTGTGGGCTCAATCTCCAGCTTCATGTGTGTAGACACGTGGTCCGTGGCTTCTGTTGGTACCGTGCTCCAGTCCCTGCGTGTGTTGGGGTCAGCAGGCAGGCCAGGGGCACTTGTGGGCCAGAGTAATCCTCTGGATTTCATTCAAAGAGGAAAGAGAAGCCATCAGCGTGTTTAAATAAAGAATGATGTAATCTGATTAACATTTTTAAAAGACCCGTTTGCCTGCAGCCTGGCTGGCCTCACAGGAGGCGGCGCTGAAGTAAGTAGACTAAGCGTCCGTTCTGACAGCATTCTAATTCGGTCTTTAAAAATCAGCTTAATCAAGGTGTAGTTACATGCGATAAAACTCACCAACTCGAAGCCTACAATTCTATGGGTTTTGACAATTATGTAACCGCCACATCCCAATACAGGACATTTCCATTATCCCAAAAAGATCCCTTATGCCCCTTTGCAACCACTCTCTTCCCTCCCCACCTCAGGCCCTGACAACACAGATCTGCTTCCTGTCATTTTCTTTTGCCATTTCTGAGATTTCATACAAATGGAGTCACATCGATTCTAGTTTCTGGTTTTTTCCACATTCCCAGGATGAGCCTTACCAGCCCCTCCCCAGAGATCTCAAGTGCTGAGTCCCAGCTCCCTGAGGGCCCCTTTCCAAGCTTCCAAGTCACCAGCACCAGCTGGGCCACAGCATCCCTGCCCCCCCGCGCCCTCCTCCGTCCGAGCTTCTGGGCTGTGTGTCCACTGTCCTCCTGCTCTGCCCGCGGCCGCAGGAAGCAGGTCCCATCTCTGCTCACCTCAGCATTCCCTTCTGCCTTTTCAGTCCTCCAAGATCTGCTCAACCAATCCCGTACCAGACTGCTGAAATAATTTATGTGCTTTCTGTTTTTCCAACACCCAGCCAGCCTAGCTGGCCACGAGTCTGGCTCCCAGCTAGCTCCAGGGAAGCGGGGCAGTCAGGCAGGAGGAGCCCATTGCTGGGAGCAGAAGGACGGGCCCTCGGATAACTCAGCCAACCACTGTGACCATCAGTTTCTTTATCTGTAAAAGGCACCCAGCTGGAACCTGCTATAATTGAGGGCTCAATCAATACTTGGGAAAGGAAGCCGGGGAAGGAGGCATTTTATATTAGTTACTGACCTGCTCAATTTGGGCATGTTAGCAATTTTATTCCAACACCTTACAGAGAATGCAAATTCCTTCCCCTCCTCACTCTGTGCCTTTGTTCTTCTTGACTAGAGACTGCTAAAATCCCCTGGAATCCATGGCCCCCTTCTTCCTTTGGTGACAAAGTCTCTGAGCTGGAGCTGGAGCCATGGCCAGCTGGCTAAAGGTAATGTTTCCCAATCTCCCTTGCAGCTGCATGGGACCATGTCACCAAGTGCTGACCAGTGGGATGGGAGAGGAGGCGATGGGCTCAAATTCCTGGCTGTGCCCTCGCAAGGAGAAGGCATGTCCTCCATGTCCCCTCTTCCCTTCCTGCTGGCTGGAGAGACCAAGGAAGGAGGATGGTTGAGCAACAAAGTAGAGGCAGTTTGGGTCTCTGAGCCAACCCCGGATGGCCTGCATTCACAGGGTTCATGAGCAAGAAAGAAACCCCTATTGTCTTCAAGCCACTGGCATTTTGACCTTTGCTGCAGTGGCTGACCCTGTGCCCTCCTTCATACGCTAGGTTGGCAAAGGTCTTCTGAAAAGGGCCAGATAGTCAATATTTTAAGCTTTGCAGGGCGTTGATCTCGGTCACAACTATTGAACTCTGCTGTCGTCGCATGAGAGCAGCCATAAACAATAAATGATTGAGTAGGCATGGCTGTCTTCCGATGAAACTTTATGTACCAAAGTAGGCAGCAGATGTGGCCCTCGACCTGTAGTTTGCAGACCCCTGCACCAGAGTTAAGAGCCAGGAGTCTCCCTGGAAACAACTCACAGAGATTCTAGGTGAGAAGAGCTGAGAAGAGCCCAGGAAGGTGACTCCTTGGTGGCAAGGGGGCCCAGCAGGTTGACTCTTCCCCCACCCAAAGGTCACCTCCCCCTGGGGGCCAACCTCTGCTTCTCAGTGCTGCTATGATGCCAGCCCCAGGAAAGGAGGGCTCCTCTGCCCACGGTTTGCGCAGCCCGGACATGTCGAAAGTTGACTTTCTTAAAGGCACCAAAAGAGAGAAAAATATAACCAGCAGGAAAGCTGTGCCTCCAGGCTGCCCAGTGGCTGCATGGGGCTCGATTTGAAAATCAGTGCCGCCGCCAAATAGCACCTGAAGAGGAACGCCACGCTTCCTCCTCGGGAGCCCTCTCCTCCCCCTCCTCCCCCTCCTCCTCCTCCTTCAGTCTCTGCAGCGGCTCTGAAGCCCCTCACCCCGTTCTTCCTCCAGCCCCAGCCCCCCTGCTGGGCTTCCTCTCTCCAGCCTGTTCCTCATCCTAGACGTCCTGGCCTCTCAAGATGCACTCGCCCTGCTCTCCTCACACCTCCAGATTCTGTGGCTTTTCCTCGTCCTTTGACTTTCTGCATCACCTAAGATCCAAAGCTGGTCAGAGACTTTCCTTGAAGGCTGGGGCCCTCTCTCTCCGGCCTTTATGAGTTGGAAGTCTCTATCAGAGTCTTCCAGCCTCTATCAGGGTGTCTTCCAGACTTTCCACCTCTTCCTGCTAAGGATTACGTACCATGAGCACATTTAGGTCAAGGACTGTGCCATATTCATCTACGAATCTCCAGTGTCCAAAACTGGACCAATGAGCGTTTGTGGGTGGGAGGGAGGGAGGGTGGAGGGAGGCAGGAAGAAGGGGGCATGGCAGGTGGGTGGGCTTCCAGGCCCAGGTGCCCCCCCCGCCTCCCGGCGCCAGGTCAGGAGCCTGGTGACTGAGACACATTTCCTCCCCCTCCCGGGCTCTGCCCTCTCTGTGAAGGAAGAGCTTCCCCTCTCCCAGCCCTGGGTGCGCAATAACCGCCCGAGTGCGCGCCCGCTGGCCGCAATTGCACACCCAGGAACCGGCCGGCTCTGCAGCACGAGGCCCTGGAGATTCCGTAACTGCTCTTCCACCCCCCCACCCTTTGGCAATCTGCTCCCACCTCTGAGGCCCTAGGCCCTCCTGCTGGGGTGGCTGGTGGCCTCCTCAGTGCGGCCCTCAGTGCACCCCGCCCCAGCCCTCATGGGGGCCTCCTCTCCAGCCCTGGCCTCTGCTGACTGCCCACAATGCTCCTCGATTCCCCCCGCCACCTGCTCCGCCACCTTGTCCCGGGGGCTCCTTCCCAGCCTCCTCTCCGTCTGCTTCCTCAGCCCCCTTCTCACCCGCCACGCTGTCTCCAGCTGTGAGTTTGCATCCACTCCTGTGCCTCGACTTCCATCTGCACACCGAGGGTTCCCCAGAGTCTGCCTGGAGCACCAGGCCCGGGTGTCCTAAATGCCCCCTGGACCCCTCCACCTGGATGCTCCCCAGCTCGTCAAAGCCGGCAGGCCCTCTTTCTTCACAGCGGCTCTTCCTCACGCATCTGTCTCCTCCATTCACTGAACCCAGAAACCCGGGAGTCACCGTGACCTTCTCGTCCTCCTTTAGCTGCTATTTCCAATCCACCAGGGATGTAGCTTACCTCCGAAGGCCCCTCCGCTGCCTGCTCCCGCCATCCCTAATGCCTGGTCTTGGTTCAGCCTTCCCTCCTCTCCTGCCCGAGCTATTTCAGCAGCTGTCTAACTCGTCTTCCTGCCCCGGGTCAGCCCCGCTGCCTGTCATCCAGCCTTGGCCTAAAGATAACTCCCTGTCAGCCTTCCAACCCCTCCAGGTCTCTGGAGATGGAGTCCAGACCGCTCTCGTTGAAGCCGGCCTCCAGCCTCCCTCCAGCCTCACCCCTCCCCTCTCCCAACGCAAACCCAGCGGCAGGTTGGTCCCCAGTCATGCCCACACCTTCTCTGCTTGGCGGACTCCTGTTTCTCCCGAAAGACCATACACCCCTCGCTGGAAAGGCGTCACAAGGATTACAAATGTGTTCTCTGCCTGGCACACAGTAAGTGCCTATGACAAGGAAGCTGCGACGGCTATGTGCCGGGCCCTGGAGCCCCCGCGTGCCAAAATGATCGTGATGTTACTGCTTCTGTGCGTGTCTCAGAGTGGGCTTCACCTCACGGTCACACTGGGTGCTCAGACAACTCAGACCAGCGTAGTGCTGGGTTCTAGACTTTCTCCAGCCCCCTGCTCTGACTCTTTCCCAAAGTCCCCTTCTTCTAGTAGGAGGAGGAAGTAAGGGGGGCCTCTCCTCCTCTACTCCTCTGCAGCCACACCCTTCCACCCACACCCTGGCTCCCTGGGCCCCTGCCCTCTTTCCTCCCAAAAAACATTTACAGACTTCTATGGAAGGTGGAAGGCGCAGGCACGACCAGAGGGGAGAGCGACTTCTCTGTGGCTCTGTGTCCTCGGGCCCAATGCTCAGCCCACTGTGGGACTCTTCTCCCATGTAGGACCCTCCCCTTCCAACTCTGTTCTCCCTGCGCAGTGGCTCTGACTGTCCACGTTCCTTCTTTTCATACGTTTGTCAATGTTTGAGTAAAAGCCACATACGCTTGGTTCACAATAGGAAGAAGACTATTGAGACCCCGCCCTCCCTTTCCCATCTCAAAAGGAACTGCTTAAACCTTTCCCATTATTTCCTCTAACTGCCTCTATATTTCTAAATAAAGAAGCTTATATTGCTACTTTTGATTGATTGATTGATTTTTAGATATTACGTATTGGGTTCCTCCCATGGTAGATGAGAATTCAGCATTGTTGCATGCATGCACGCACACACACTATTCCTCCACTCCCCATCCTCCAGAAATATTTGTATCACTGCTTTAAGTTCAAACATTAATCCTACGCACAAATTCACGACCATACATATTATTCATTTAGGAGTCATCATGTGTATTATGATCAATTTTTCCTCTCGAGCAACTTTTGTTTTTCCCTGAGTTAATAATTGCTTTGACTTTTTACTTGCCAGAATGTTCCAAATATGTATTTTTTAAATTCTTTCCAGAGGCTCCATCATGTTACCTAATGTATCATTTACCTTATCCTATCTGCTTTTTTCCTCAAAGCTCTCTGTGGTAGGTTAAAAAAAAAAAGCTAGTCCTAACTATCAGTCCTTTTGGCCTCCTCATTTCTTCCTGAGGCTTTTCCCCATTGTTTTCATTTACCATTTCCAGGATGCTATGTCCTTCTCCTTTTTGTTCTACTCCTTCATTTTGCTGGAGCACATCCTCTGGTAGCTCCCTAAGAATGGATGTATTGGAGGTTAATATTCTCAGTCCTTATATGCCTGAGAATGTCTTTATTCCATCCTCACACTTGATTGAGCCTAATTGGGTGTTGATTTATTTGTTAAAATTGAAGGCAGTTTTCCATTGCTTTCTAGTATCCTGTGTAGATCTTGAGAAAAACAGAAATACTGATTTCATTCTTATTTTCGGTTCACAGTATTAAATCTTTTTCTTTTCCTTTTGGCAGCTTTTGGGACCTTCTCTTTACCTCTGGTCTTCTGGAGTCACATGATGATGTGCATTGTGGATTACTTCTCCTTCATTTTACTGGTTCCATGGTGGAACTACTCAATCTGGAGGCTCAAAATCTTTCATTTTGGGAAAATTTTCTTGAATTGTGTCTTTGATAATTTCTTCTTCTATTTTCTCTGTTATCCCTCTTTTTTTCTTTTCTTTTCTTTTCTTTTTTTTAAATTCTTCTAAGTCAGATCTTAGACCTCCTGGAATGTTTTCCTAAGTCTGTTTTTCCCCCTCATATTTTCTGTCTCCATTTCTTCCCGTTATATCCTTGAAGATATTTCTGTGACTTATTTTCCAAATCTGCTACTGCAATTCCTATTCTGACTGCCTTTTATTAAATTTCCAAGATCTCTCTCCTGTTCTCTGCTCAGTTGTCATACCATCCTATTCTTGTTTTATGGGTCAGATCAGTCAGCCTTTGCTGCGTAACAAACAGCCATAGCAATCTCAATGCCACATGACAGTAAGCAATTTGGTTTTGGTCATGCGTCTGTGGCTTGACTGGAGTCATTCCAATCCAGGGATTCATTCTTGAGTCCAATCTAGAGGGACAGTGTTCTTTCTGGTTCTATTTTAACCTCTTTAGTTTGATGTCTCTGTTTTACATTGGGGGCTTTCCTAATGCATCTAATGCCCTTTGCTGGTTCATTAACATTTAAGAGGAATTTACTAATGGGGCTCATCAGAAGCTCTGCAAGTGCGGGTGAGGCCTTGTGGACTGACAGGTGTCCACTTGGGTGCTGGTGCAG
Source organism: Equus quagga (assembly GCF_021613505.1). NCBI lineage: Eukaryota > Metazoa > Chordata > Mammalia > Perissodactyla > Equidae > Equus > Equus quagga. The sequence continues at coordinate 11,990,184 of NC_060285.1, forward strand.
AGAGGCAGCTGTGTTGTTGAGAACCTCCACAAATGAGGGCACGCAAAAGTCTTTTTCTCTAGCAAATTTTCAGGTAACTTGTCTGGCAGCTGACACTCTATGGTTGAAACTAGGAACAGGCAAGTGTGGATTTGAGAGGAGAGGATGGGGAGCAGGCTCTGACCATTCAGAACGCAGACTTCCCTTTAATTCCCTGTTTTCAGCTTCAAGTTCTGTCCCTGTCCTCTGGCGTGCTGGTGGCCTTGGTGTCCTGCGAGTGTCCCCTCTACCAGCTCTAGAGAATAAACCTCCTGCAGAGGCTCAGGGATAAGCCATAGCTCTCAACTCACCCCATCATCCTCTCCACCTGCCCGCTCACGTCCTGGACCTTATTGGGGTTCCGGAGGCTCATTCATTTTCTTCTCACTTGTATCCCCCTCTGTGTGTTCTGCTTTCTTCTGCCTTTCTAAACACATTACCATCATTCCAAACAGACCCCCCCTTCCGAAAGTGTGTTATCATCTCTCACCTCTTGATGCCCCCTTTCTATTTCCTTTGTCCTTGTGGGATTATATTTTCTATATGCTTTTCTCTGCAAAGCGGTCCACTGCATTTTGTGTGTGAACATCTTCCATCCGACTACACCCAAGAGGCCTCCCATTTCCAACAAGAGCGCAAAGATTAGTCAAGATATTTTCCTGAACTAGGACGTCATCAGCTACCAACTCCTCCAGGAAGGAAGCATAACGGGAATTTCATTGTTTTGTAATTGGCAACGTGTATTTTTTTCTTTTTCTTTTTTTTACATGATTCCTCTCATCTCATAGGTGAGGAAACTGGAGCTTGGGGAGGGGAATGAGTTGCCCCAGGCCACAGGGCTGGGCTGGGACTTGAGCTCCATTCATCTCATTTCGAGGGCCTGCTGCTTCCTCTACATCATGTGGCCAGAGCGCCACCGGGTGCAGAGAGGACACAGGCGCAGGTGCCCGGCCTGGCTCGTTCAGCACTGCAGGCAGCAATGGCCCCCATCTTATACACAAGGAAACTCAGAACTGCCAAAGCAACACACGGCACGTCCTCGTAGGGCAGTTCTCCCCTACGTGAGGCTGACCTAACCCATTATCTGACGCTTCCTTTGCAGAGATTTCCAACTTTGTCACAAACTCAAAGATGGTTTCCCAATGGACCCCATGGACATCCAAGAAGCTAACCGGGGGGGTGCCAGGGAGAACATGAAACAAGCCCACAGAATAGGGTTTTCCCTTTGGACACCATCATTCCACATGACCAGTGGGGACCCAGAGGGCTAAAGAGTTTGAGTACCCAGTGCAAGGTCAACCTTCTCCCATCAGCCCGAGAGCTCTCCATTCTCGCCACCTAAGGGAAAACACCCTTCATTTTTCACCTGGTGACTGAACTGTTGTCTCAAAGGTTAATCCAATTTGCAAACCTGTTTTGACAAAGGTCTCAGGCGATGAATCATTATTGTGCACGTCATCCCCTGCTGTTTGTATCGCATGTGCTGGGAGAGGTGAGGAGAGCAGGCTGGGAGCGCCCTGTCCCCATCCTGAATGTGCAGCCCCGGGGGTGAGGGACCTTTAGGCTAAAGAAAGCGGCCAGACGGGTGTCCACAGTGCCATGTGGCGAGGGAGCCTTTCCAAGCCCTGTGGACAAACTCTGGGAAAAGCGGGTCACCCGAACCCCAGTGCAGCCTTCAAAATAAAAGCCTCCAAATAGGGAAGGGCTGGAGGCAGCTGGCAGAACAATAGGGCAAGGCCTGGGGACGCCAGGAAGAGGGGAGGGAGCAGGGTCCCGGGATGGGGAAGGAGCTTTCCAGAGAAGCAGGCACAGCCGTGCCAATCGTGAAATATTGAGATGCTTCGACAACGGGGAGTTAAGAAGCACTGCCCCTCGGTGCCTGTGCCCCCTGCTCATGCTCCCCCTGCATCCCCAGAACCTTCTCGCAATCCGACAACCAGAGTTGATGCCTGGGACATCAGGAGGGCTCCAGGACACAGTTCTCAGAGCAGACAACTGTGGTTACAGATTTTGAATATGACCCCTGGAAAAGTAATGACATTAATGGACGTGGATGCCATGCTCGCTCACAGAGCATCTGCTCTGTGCATTCTCCCACCGGGCATAGGGGCATACGTGGACCAAGGGTGACAAGAGCCCTTGCTGTGCACGGGGCCCTGTGCGGCCCTGGAGAATCAGACAGGAGGCAGGTACAATGCAAAGTCAGGTGAGGCTCGGAGACCTGGGAGGTGGTTTTGTTTAGCCGAAAACGGAGTAGGTGGGGAGAAAGGGAACAGACCGAGGAGGCCTGAGAAACGGAACTGAGGCGTTTGAACTTTATCTGGCGGCCAGGAGTAGCCCGGGAGACATCTGAGCAGGGGAGCCGTCAGATCGGATTTGTGTCTTACCCAGAAGTCCAAGGAAGCCGAGGGGAAGACGGTTTGGAGCAGGGCAAGACTAGAAGCTGGTAGATTGAGTAGCGGGCTGAGTGCAGACCCAAGGGAGGGTTGATAGGGTCTGAGGAGAGGGGCAGTGGAGACGGGCAGACAGAAGGCAGGATCACAAAATCCCTGGCAGGTTCCCCTCAACCACACTGCGTACTGAGCAAGGCTCAGGATCAGCCCCATTTGAAAGACCCAGAATGTCAAGGCTGCAGAACAATGAAGGCAGCCCACCTTTATTGAGTGCTTCCTGCCGGTGCAGCCCTGCCCCAGGGCCTTTACACGTAAAGCACCCAATGAGGTACACATTCCTATGATTCCCACTTTACAGATGAGGAAACCGAGGCAAAGAGTGGCTAAGTAACTGGCCCAAGGTCACACAGCTAGGAGGCAGCGGATCCAGATGATCAGGGCAAAGTGAGAAGAGGAGAAAACTCAGAAAGAGATTGATGCTGACTTTGAAGAAACGGAGACTGATTCTGTGTGTCTTTATAAGGAAATTCCAGGAACGGGGTAGGAGCGACCAGGAGGAAATGCCAGCTCAACATAAAGAATTTCTAACAATCCAGTCTGCCCTGTGAAGCAGTAAGCTTTTGGTGGATGGCAGTACATGAGAGCAAGGCCCTGCCTCCCCAGGCTGAACTGCCTGGTGACGAGGACGTCCCCGAGAAAGAACTGAGAGGTTTGGATAAGAGGGGGTTCTGGATCCAGAATAAGTGGGTTCAAATCTCCACGTGCTACTGACCAGCTGAGTGACTTTAGGAAAGTTACTTCGCCTCATTGTGGCTCAGTTTGGTCAGTTGTAAAATGAGGCTAAGAATAGTGTCTATCTGATATGGTGATTAAATGAGTTAATACAGGAGTTTACTCACCGTTATCAGCATCCTTATCACACCCCTGAGGGTGGGTGGCAAATGGTACTGATCCCAAGGAGGTAGGTCAGGAGCTAGTTAGTGGGGGACCCAGCTAAGCAATGTTTCTCTGGATTCTCTTGGTTGACAGGTCGCAAGCAGGTTCCAAACACTGGCCAAGCAGGACTTGCCTAAATCCAGGCCCTCCTTGTGTTTACTTCTCAGTGGTCCTCCTTCAGGGTTTGGTAAAGTCTTTTGACAGTTTCAGGCTGATTCTGCCATCCTAGGGATAAATGTAAGAAGGAGATTGTGGCCCTGGTTGGGCCAGAACATTATAAGGATGACAGCATCCCCTTCCCAGCCCTTGCAGCCAGAGTGAAGGTGTTGACAGATCCAGCCTCCAGGGAGGTCGTGTCCACTGCCCACGAGGAAACTGGACTTCCTGTGCTCCACCTCCATCTGCTTCTGTTCACACCCTGCCTGTCAGGGTTGTAAAGAGAGAGCTGGGTGAGTCACATGAGAAAATCCGTCTCATTTCTTCACGGTCAAGCCTTATTTCTGAAGAGAAATGGTGTCAGACAGCCTGATCCTTCTTCTTCTTTTTTTTCCAAGACTGGAGTGTAAAGAACGATTACTGCCCCAAGTTAGATTTACCTTGTGCATCAGCCGGAGTCCAGCCAAAAAGGAGAAAGCACACCAGTTATTTGCACAGAGAATTTACGATAGGGAACTGTTTAGACAGGTCTTAGAAGCTCAGAAAAAGGACCCCAGGGAGCTGGGACCTGGGGACAGTATCAGCTGCTCTGGGATCCTGAGGGAAAGCAATGGGGCTGGTTCTGGGGGCGCTGGAAAAAACTGGAGATGATAACCAAGTGCAGCCGCCAAGATGAAGGGCCATTGCTAGGGAAAAGAAGTGAGGGGAAGGATGCTCAGAACAGGAAGCAGGAGGGAAAGTGCGAGGTCCGTCCTCTCCCTCCAGCCTCCCAGCCTCCCTCTAGTGCCCACTAGCGGCAGAGCCTAACTGGAGGCAGCTGGCGGCGCAGAAGTGGGTTTGCAGCATCCCAGCCCCTGCGCCACAGAGCGGACAAGGAGAAGGACAGGTTTGGGGCTGAGATGATAGCTTACTGACCAGCACACTCGGGAAGGAGGCCTGTCTTCACCACTGGGGACTCACAAAGAAATGGACCACAGCCCTTGGAGCAACTCCCAAAGATCCGCATGTAGAGGGATAGTATATATTTATTAAGAATATATTTGTTATGTATATTAAAAGAAATACTGTATTTCTTTTAGAAATACATTCTGATTTATCCAACATGTCCTGATCGCCTAGTATGTGTCAAGCACTGTGCTGGACACTACGGGGAGGCTTGGAACCAACAAGATCTTCAGGGTTGAGTGTTCAAATGCTGGCTCTTTATCAAGAAAAAATTACAAGGCAAAGGCTGGCTCTGCTACTGCCTGCTAGGTGACCTCAGAGGAGTCACAGTTTTGACCTCTATTTCCTTGATCGTAAAATGTGGATGGGGTGGCCACATTAGGTGTAAACCTCATGGCACAATTAGGACAATTGCATGAGCTGAGGTAGGTAAAGTGCCCACCACACAGTAGCCTCCAGTTGGTCCTTCCTTTTCCCCTGCTTTTCATTTGCCTCATCTTGGTGCCTCCTCTGCTCCTGGTCTTCCTTCTTTACCTCCTCCTCTACCATCATCATCATCATCATCACCGTCACCATTATCAGCATCAGCATCATCACCATCATCAGCATCACCATAATCAGCATCATCATTACCTTTATCAGCATCATCATCACTATCATCATCATCACCATCACCACCATTGCCATCATCATCATGACCATCATCATCATCATCATCACCATTCTCAGCATCCTCATCGCCATCATTGTCACCATCATCTTCATCACCATTTCTTGGGCGCCTCCTACTTAGATGCTGTGTTAAATGCTTTACATGCATTATTTTATTTACTCCTCACAACAATCTTATAAAGCGAGTAATATTATTATCCACATTTTATAGATAAAGAACCCAAGTCTCAGAGGTAAAATCACTTGCCCAAAGTCACAATACAACACAGAAATTGTTCCTCCCATCTTAAAAATGAAAACATTGAAGTCAAAAGAAGCTAAATGACTTACTCAAAGTCATAAGACAACCTAACAAATGGCAAAGCGATTCAGACACATCCTCAGACTGCACGTCTGGAACTCGGCTTGCCAAAAGCCAGTGGCAGGTTTTTCCATTTTGTTTTATATTACATGTAATAGGGTTTTTTTATAAATCAGAAAATAAAAATGGCCTAATCACCTGTGACCCAGATTGTCCCCATTAACATTATTTTAATAAAAATAAATTACGTACATGGTAAAAAAAAAAAAAAAAAGAAAAGAAAAGAAAAGAAAACCAACAACTCCACAATACATTTCATTGCTAATCCGTAAGTGTCTCCCGTCGGTGGAAATTTACATTGTTCATAGTTTAATTTTGCTATTACCGAAGTCTTCTGAAATAAACATTCTTTTGGGAGAATATTCACAAGGATCCATAGGGTAACTCCCTAGTAGGTGGAATTTCTGAGTCAAAGTCTTGTGCATTTTTAGCTCCCTAGGAATCACCAAATTTCCCTCTTCAAGGGGAAATTTAGCTCCTCCCCTCATTGCCATAGCTGGGTACCATCATAGCTTAACATTTTTGCCAACTGACAAGTAAAGAGAGTATTTCATTTTGACTTGTGTTTCCTTGATGCTAGAGGAGGCTGAGAACATTCTACAACTCTATTAGCCATTTCTATTTCTTTTCCTTTACCCTCCTGTTTATGCCCTGGGACCCTTTTTTCTATTGGATTGTTGGTCATTTTCTCATTGACTATGAGCTCTTTGTAAATCAGCAGCAACTGGCCCTTTTTCTATCGTTTGTGTTACAGATATTTTTCTTTCCATTTTGTTGTTTGTTTTTGACTTTGTCGATGGCATTTTTTGCCTCGCAGAAGTTTTACATTTTCCTACAGTCACGTTCATCCATCTATTAATTTATGGTTTCTGGGTAGCCTCGTGGTTCAGAGCTGTCCCCTCTCCTTGTCAGCAGTTGGAGGGATTGCTCTGGGCTGCCGGGCGTCTCAGTGACCGGCTGTGAGCCCATGCTCACCCACCCACCACCTTCACGTGGAGATGCTGCCCCCTCAGAAGACTCAGCAAACACGGCCCCTTGGCCCGCTTGAAGAGTGTTTCTGCCTCCCTTTCACGGCCAGCTTTGGGAGGCACCCCACTCCGCTTCTCCCATGACATCCAGCTCCTTTTAAGGAGCTATGCATCTTATATGTTCCTTAATCCTCCAACTAAATTTACCAGCTCTTGTTTGCAGCCAAGACATCAGCTAAATTAAACGTCGGAGTCGTGGACACAGTGTATCAGATGCCCTTCGTGAGGAGTGGTGGGAGCACCACGCACCATCTGTCCTGAGGGCTGGGGGTCAAGCTCTCCCTGGCCCTCCTGGCATCTTCCTTCACTTAGATACACCATTGTCCCACCATTTATATCGAGTTACTTCCACCATCTCAAGGACTCACTTCGTTCATTCAACAAATATTTACTGATGCTTTTTGACAGGCATCCTTGGGGGGGTGGGGAAACCTGTGCAGTCTCCTTTCCAGTGGAGGAGACAAATGATGGAGAAATGAACATGTAATCTCAAGTCAAGCAGCAGAAGAGCCTTGAAGAAACTAAAGCAAATAGAGAGAAGGAGAGGTGGAGGGGAGGGTTGGATGTCACCATAGACGTGGTGGCCAGGGACGGCCTCTCCCAGGAGGCCACATGTGCTGAGATCCGGATGAAGTGCTAGCCCCCAGAGAGCGAGCCACAAGGACAGGATATCTGGGGGCGGAGTTAGTGTAAAGGCCCCGAGGCGAGAACATGGACGGTGGGTCACAGGACCCACAAGCATGTCAGGACTCCCAGAGCCTGTGGTGAAGGAGGTGGGGCGGGGTGGGAGGTGAGGTCAGAGAGAAGAAGGGTGGAGCCTTGTGGGTATAGGTCGTGGGAAGAAATTGGGATTTCCTTCCACATATGACCGGGAGTCATGGGAGGGTTGAGAATTGGGAGTCAAGTGATCTGATTTTCGTCCTTACTGGGTTCCCCTCCAGGGCAGCCTATGCGCAGGAAAGGCCAGACATGGATGCCGGCTACGGGATGCCTGACCAGTAGCGACACGCAGGCTCTAATGATGTTGCAGGCGCTGCCACGGCTGCTGTTCCATCCTGAAATGCCCATGAGGCCCTCCCTGCTCTGGGCACAGAGTCACACGTAGCAAGGTCCACCTCACCCAAATCTACACCCCTCTCACCTGGAGGGAGGACGCCCTGCCACCACACCCGGAGACTTGAGCCCTGCAAGCTCCTCGCATGGGCCCAGCTGTGCCCCTGTGTCCAGGTGCTGGGTCCCAGCTGCTCAGCCTGGCCTCTGAGGACGGGGCGGGAGGGGTAGGGAAGCACCATCCTGTGCAGGCACAATAGGCTGGGTGTGGCCTCCAGTGCTGAAATCTCCGGAGTTGAGCTGGCCAGCATCCCGAGAGCTGAGCCGAATGCACAGCCCTGCACTGGCTTGTTAGGCTGCGGGAGGATTCATGATAAAGCACACCTGGTGTACAGCGAGCCTGGCTCCGTCCGGCTCCCTCTCGAATCCATGCAGGTGAGTCATTCAGACACCCCCAGGGGCAGCCGAGACAGGAGTGTTGGGACCAGCCCAGACGGAGCCCGGCCACAGTTTGCTGACTCGACAACAAACCTTACACACACATACATACACACACACACGCACGCACGCGCACATACGCACACGGTCAGCTCCATACAAATAGTTCCCATCATCCATTTTTGCAGAGAGAGGGCCCCCTGGCCCAAGTACCACCCCCACAATTCCATTGTTAAGTCCCAAATTCCACCACCAAATTCCACCCGGACCACCAAACTCTGCACACATCCAACCGTGGCCAAGCCTCACTCATCTGACTTTCATTGAACATACAGAGCATTATATGTCCCTAAAAATGCCTCTCAGTCATTCACAGGGTTCCAAGAAATTGGAGGTGGAAATTTTGTGCCAATAAGAGAAAATATTGCCTTTTGGGACTAAATCAGCAAAGCTTTATGTGTGCAGGTCCTACCCTTGGAGCATCAGCAAATGCGAGACGTGCGAACGCAGCTCAACGGTCCATTCAAAAATCAACACGACCACGGCTGCTTTGAACATATTCTCTCCCCCCTGCATGAATCTTCCTCCAACCCCAAATGTGCTTTGCAAAGAGGAAAGAGCGTTCCTCCATCATTTCCATGGCAAGTTAATTCTTTTTGAGTTGCTGGGATGACAAACACGAGAGAAAAGCTCTTATGAGCTGAAACGGTGGCTCCACACAGCCAGGACCCTCTGAATGTAATCAAAGGAAGAAGCTGGAAGTTAAAACGTCCCTTGAAAGCGAGCCTGTCAAGTCAGGGGACTATGCGGCAAGTCTGAGCAGATTAATTTCCTCCTGGCATAAAAGATTCCTTCTGATCATCAAGAAATCTGCTCAGAAGTAACTCCAGCAAACCACAGAACCATTACAGGAAATGTGGAGTGACAAATCACAACTTTGATGGTGGTGAAGGAGAGAAGGTGAGCATCTCTGAAGTCAACTTTTCCCTTCCCTGTCACCCTCCAAAAGCTAAATCTCCAACCCCCACCTCACCTCTACCAGAGAATACTAAGTCTCTCACAGCCTAGTATGAATTAGACCGTTTACGACCGATGGGCAGGCAGCCAGATAACCCTAGTGAGAAAAGAGGTAAAAATGGTCGAGCTGAAGACACAGGGTCAGGAATTCAGCCTGGCTCCACGACACCTTTCTGAAAGTCCACCATTTTTGCATCAGGAAACAGGAGTTCCCAAATTGTGTCACATGGTACACAAATCACATAAGACGCTCCAGTGGAAAAGCTTCCAGAATATTTAAGAAAACAGCATAATATGGGCCTCTTCTTGTCCCCTTGGAGAGAAAGCTGCAATTAAAGAATCTTATTTACCTTTTGTCTTTCTACTGTGTGCATTTCTCAAATTTATCTGGCCATGGAACGTTCTGTTTGTCAAACACCTGAAACAGTTGGCTAAAATGGAAGTATTTCTATCTAATTTTTAGCTGAGTGTCCAAGACAAGAGCTGCCAACTGTTCCCACATGCCAAAGTAAGATTCCAGATTGGAAAATTTTTCTTAAAGGGCCAGACGGTAAATATTTTAGGCTTTGTGGGTCATAGTTCATGGCCAGTAAGAAAACTCTATCTCAATAAAACTTGCGGGAGAGGGGGAGTGGTTGGCTACATTTGAGCTATAGTTTGCCAACACCTGCACTAGCTCCCTTATGCTGGTCTTGCAGAAATGAGAGGGCCAAAAACAGTTTTGTGACTCTGGCCTCTCACCCACTGGAAGCTATAAAAGGGTTGAAAGTTGGAGAAGTGGAGAAGTCGAAGGTTGCAGATTTTTCTCTAGATGGAGTTGTTGGAGGGCCATGTGCCCCAGTCCCCAAAGGGTAATTGTTGGGGTGTGTCCCCATTATCTATTACTGCGGAGAAAACCATGGCAAAACTTAATCTTCCATGATATCCTATTTCCAGTGATTCTTTGGGTTCAGTAGTTCTTTTGGTTCCTGTGGTGTCATACGGGGTTACTCACATGGCTACACTCAACAACTGGGAGACCATGGTGGATTCACTCACAAGTCTGGCACATCAGCTGGGGTGGGCTGGAGGCTGGCCGGGCCCCTCTCTCTCCATGTGGGCTCTCCCTATTCAGTGGTTTAGCCCAAGTTGGTTACACGGTGGCTGGATCTGAAGAAAGCAAAGGTGGAAACTGCAATGAGTCTTGAAGCTTAGGCTCTGAAACTCACACAGTGTAACTTTTACCCCTGCTGTAGGTCAAAGCAAGTCCCGAGGACATCCCAGAGTCAAGGGGATGGAGAAACAGATTCCACCTTTTTGACGGGAGGAGGGGCATGTACATGCAGGGTGAGATGGGGACATGACTGCAATAGATACTTTTATCAAAAAGCAAGAAGAGAGAAAACAGAAGGCTCACGGCAGTCAATGAGCTGTAGCAATTTGAAGTCCAGCTAGGCACACGTGCCAGTGGGTTCAATATTTGCGTGGTTTCATATCCCACTTCTGATACCAACTTCTGTATCTGTAAGATATACTTCCTCCCTCCCAAGACCCCCAAAGTCTCGTCTCATTTTGCCATCAAGCTTAAGGTCCAGGATCTCATCATCTCAATCAGGTGGCTTCTCAGATGCAGCTCCTCAAGTTCAGTTTCCTCTTGTTTCAGACACTTGTGAACCAAAAAGACAAGTTCCCTGCCCCCACACACCCAGCATGCAACAGTGAGACAGGGACTAGGTAATCACAATAGATGCTCCCAGTCAAAATGAGGGGGAAAGGGAAGCACATAGCAGTGACTGGTCCACAGAAAATCTGGAAATCTACCTGGGCTCATGTTGCCATTTCCCTCTCCTCTAAGGCAGGAAATGCTACTTCACTACAGAGTAATTCCCTAATCCACTGTTCTCCTTGGCTCTTGGTCTACCCTCTGGGCTCTTGGCTCCACCTTCTGAGTCATCTTTCCTTTTCCATAAGAAATGGCCCACATTTGTAGCATAGTAGCTTTCTCAGCTTGCTTCCTAACTGTAGAAAGTTGAGATCCCAAAGACCTCTTTTCAATTCAAACTGTGTCTCTGTTAGAAACAGAGTTGAGTCTAGGCTGATGGTTCTTTCACCAATCACTTTCCTTAAAAACTATGTAGGTTTCCCATGAATATTACTGGGATTTACTCTGTGCCTCAAAAGACTCATCCATAATTTTTTCCAAGACAGCTTTTCTTCTGCTTTGAGCACGGCAGGATGTCTGGGAAAATTCCCTTAAGATTTTTTTAAGCCCCTTTGTCTATCTGAGTGGGTCTATCAAGAACAACCTTAAATGTTTCAAAAGTCTTTTTTTTTGTTTGTTTTTGAGGAAGATTAGCCCTGAGCTAACTACTGCCAATCCTCTTCTTTTTGCTGAAGAAGACTGGCCCTGAGCTAACATCCATGCCCATCTTCCTCTACTTTATACGTGGGATGCCTGCCACAGCATGGCTTGCCAAGTGGTGCCATGTCTGCACCCAGGATTGGCAAACTCCAGGGCCGCCGAGAAGCGGAATGTGCGAACTTAACTGCTGCACCACCAGGCCAGCCCCTCAAAAGTCTTAAAAGAGGTCCTACAGCCTCAGTATGATCTTTATCCTGAGGCCATATTTTACTGGCCGCACCCCACTGTATTTTGTCTTTTTCCTGAGACTATTTCTTACTTTGGGGATTTTTTGCTGACTGGAGAGACTATCCTGGTTCCTCTGTTTCCTCAAAATTCTACCAGAAAATTGTACAGTTCCATCTCTGACTTACTGTTTTCTTGAAATAGCCTATTATATGTCACTACAAAAAGGCAATTGTCACTTTCAACGTTCTGCCTGAAAATCTCCTTAGAAGGGCCACAGATCCATGAGGTACATTTTCTATCTTCTGTATTGTTGGAGGTAACAGTGTTGCTAAAAGTTCTGCTCCCACCTAAGGGCCCCCCTTTCTCCAGCCTCTAGGAGAAGCGTCCTCACTGCTCTTGCAGCAGCCACTGGCAATCTCCTCCCCATCGTTCTAGCTCCATCTGTCGCCATGTCCCAAAGCCAATGCCATGGCTTTTAGGTTTTGTTCCAGCCACACCCACTTCTAGGTATCCATTTCCACTTCAGTTTTCTACGGTTATAATTAGTGGCTGAAAACAGCATATTGTGTCTCATGACTCTGTGAGTCAACTGGGCTCTGCTGGGCGGTTCTTCTGCTTCACATGGCGTCAGCTGGGGTCCCTCACGTGGCTGCATTCGGCCGAAAGCTGGAGTGGGTGGAAGGGTGGGGGGCTGGCCAGGCCTCTCTCTTTTTATGTGGTTTCTCCTCACTCAGTGGTCTAGCCTGAGCTTCAGTACATGGCAGCCGGATCCCAAAAAGCAAAAGTGGAAGCTACACAGTGTCCTGAGGACCAGGCTCCAGAATTTACACAATTCACTTGAACCTCTTCAATTTGGTCAAAGCAATCACAAGGTCATCTCCACCTATCAAAGGAGAGAAGGAATAGGCCCCACCTCTTGCAGAGATCAATGGTGTGCACGTAGAGACAGGAGGAATTGTCTGTGGCCATACTTGCGGATTCACTCACCATGGGCTGCTTGAGAAGCTCCAAGCAGACCAATGGGAAAGGTTGCCCCAACCATCCTGGATGCTGTGGTGCCGTGGATTGCTGTCTGATGAAGCGCCAGGGCCAGCAGAGAACAGGACTCGGATTGACAAGTAACTGTATTCCCAGACACAGAAAGTCTGATATTGTCTGGGGAGTCTATTTTCTAGAGACGTGGCCACACAGGAGAGCAAGCCGGTGTAAGATCGCCTTAGACCCTGCCCTTGACCACTGCCTGGAGGGGTAGAGCTGGGTGCCCAGGGGTCAGGACAGGGGTCTTCAGTGTCCTTCCTGAGAAGCAACACCCACATAAGGGGAGGAGTCCCTAGCAGTGAGGACCTCCAAAGCAGCCCCGTAAGTGGCCTCCCGAAGGACTCAGCTTTAAACATCTGCCAAACCCAAAAAGAGCTGATGCCAGTTCCCAGGCGTGCCAGAGAACTTCCCTGCGCCCTCGCCATCGCAGGCTGGAGGATGAGCGATAAATGCAAAATGAAAGGAACCAGAAAAAAGTCGATCCCACCCGCCTTTGCCACGTGGGCTCCCCCTCCTGCCCCTAGAGGAGGGGCGGAGCTTAATCTCTGAATAAAATTTGGAGTTTCCAATATTAAGTCAAACTGGACGTGCTAGTTGCTGAACCGACCGATCTGGGGTGGCCACCAGCACGAGAGAGCTTTTCATTGCCTAAGAGTGAGATGATTTCTTGGGGAGCAGGCCAGGATCTACTGCACAGCGTCGGGGCAGGTGGGGCAGAAAAACTGTTCTCTGCTTATACTTGATCAGTCCATGTGACAGTTATAAGTCTATTTCCGTCCCAGGAGACACTGCTTGGGAAAGACTTTTGGTGAAAATTAGCAGGACGTGGGAGCCTCATTCCCACCAGCGGAGGCTGGTTCACAATGTGATGTACATACTCATTCCTGGCTTCATTTAGAAGACGCGTCCCCCTCTGTCCCTGTGGACAAGATGCCAGAACATCCCACTGACGCTACACACCTGCACTGCAACGTGGTGGCTCATGGCATGGGATCTGGGGTCAGGAAAACCTAGGTTCAGATTCTAATGCTGCCACTTATTATTCACGGGATCTAGAATAACCCAATTTCTCTGCACTTCACTTTTCTCATCCATAAAATAGGGATATGATGATGCCTCCCTCCCAAGGTTGTTGTGAGGATTAGGAGGTAATGGGTGCAAAGCATTTAGCTGGTGCAGAGGAAATCCTGGATGCAGGTTCCTGTGGGCAGAGGGCCACCTCCTAAGAATGAAAAGCGGGGAGGCCGCATCTGTCTGGAACTGTTGGGACCCAGACACAGACTCAGAAGCTGGTAACATTGTTTGCCTTTGGGGAGGGACCTGCTGGACAAGGATAAAGGGAGAACTTGATACTGTTTAACTTTTTAACCTTCGATTAGGAAGCATGTAAACCTATTAACTTTTCTAAAAGTAGTTTTAAATTTGCCAACATTTTATTATGAAAATTTCAAACGTACAGAAAAGTTGAAGGAATTTCACTGAATGACATACCCACTGCTAAGAATTACTGTTACTATTTTGCCACACCGACTTTATCTCATAAATATTAAATTTTTAAAAGAAAAATTAATTGATCTCTAAGGCCTAGGCAAGGCACTTTATTAGTAGATCTTGATTTTCTCTCTGTCACATGAGACGCGTTGGGTAATAGGCCTGTTATTCTCTATCACCACAGCTAATCCGTGCGGCACAGCTGTCAGCTGTCTTGCCCCTATTTCATAAGCATCTCCTGGGGTGGCTCCCTGGTTTAAAACTGTTCCCTCTTTGAGAACAGCCCGCTGTCAGACGTGTGTGAGTCCCGAGTGGCCACATGGGTACTACGTGGCCTTGCCCCCTGGGACGAGTGGTGCGGAGATGGAAGAGCAGACATCCTTGCGGCTCACTGGCATTCTGATTCTCCTCTCCTCCAGGCCACAGCGGAGGACTGCACTTCCTGCCTCTTGAAGTTAGCTGGGGCCGGGTGACTGGCTTTGGCCAATGAAAAGTAACTGGAAGTAAGGCGCGTCCCTTCTATAGGAAAGAATTTAAGAGCCAATGTGGTATTCTCCACGCCCTGTGTTCCCCTGGTGCGCCAACCAACGAGAGCCCGTGTTCCAGATGGTGCAGCCACAGGGTGGGGGAGCCTCCCTCAGCCCGGATCATTGAGTTGCTACGAGGAGATCAGTTGTCCTGGAGATCTCAGTGGTCCACATATCCTTTGAATAGAATTTCACCTGAAGCACGTTCAGATCAAAAAATACGGGCTAAGACAAACTGTGCAGAAGGGTCCGGGTTTTGCATTTTGCAAACACTTCCCCTTGCTGTCCATTCACTTGTTCATGGACAGCAACGTTGTCAGAAGGCCTAGCATATGCCCGGTCCTGTGCTGGATCCCGGGGGATACAGCAATGCGTAGGACACACGTGTTGCCCCAATAAGTACATAATCTAATTTAGGCGACAAACATGTAGCAATGGCCACAAGAAGACAACGAATAGTTGATGGTTGAGGAGCACCTCCCACACGCCAGCCAGATGCCAGGTAATTTACACGCTTCTTACCCGGTTCCCACGACAACCCCGTGAAGCCGCATGTTCGTCAGGGCTTCAGTTCTCCGTGGCTGTGTAACAGGCTACACCAGAACACGGGGGCTTAAGACAACAATCCTTTCATCAGCTCTCCAAATTCTGTCATCTGAACGGGGCTCAAGTGAGCGGTTCTTCTGCTTTTGTCTGTGCTCCCTCCTGTGGCTGCATCCGGCTGGCAGGGAGACGGGGACTGGGCTCAGCTAGGACACGGGGAAGCTGGGCTGCTATCTCGCTGCGTGGTGTCTGGGCCTTTCCCTCCTCGTGTGGCATCTCCACGTGGTCTCTCCAGCAGGGTGCCTGCACTTACATGGCAGCTCAGGGCTCCCGAGAGCACAGAAGCTTTCAGGCTTCCTCAGGCTTAGGCCCAGAACTGGCACAGCATCACTTCCATCCCATTCCACTAATTACATCAAACTGCAAGCCCTACCGGAAGTCAAGAGGAGGTGACAACACAAGGGCATGAATAATAAAAAGTGTAGTTCATCAGGAACCGTCAATATAATCGACTATCATAGTCAGGAGTCTTTTTGTTGCAAGTGGGATAAACTTGTGTCATGCTGACTTAAGTTCTTAAAAAAGGGGTATGTGTGTGGGGGGAGGAGGATTTATTGGCTTTTGTAACTGGAAGCCCAGATGTGCATCTGTCTTCAGGAATGGCTGGATCAAGGAGCTCATATGATATAATCAAGGTTTCACCTTTCTCTCCATTTCTCAGACAGATTCTCTCTATGTGGTGGCTAAGATGGCTGCCCACTCCTTTAGGACTGCATCCCACCTGCTTAGCAACCCCTGTGTGAAGAGACAATCCCTTCCCATTTTCTTACAGAGAGTTCCAAGCAGGTCTAGAAAAGGTTCATTTGGGTTTACACACTCATCTTTAGACCAATCACTATGACCAGGGGATGGAGTTCTCTTATGGGCCAGGTCTGGAACACCCGCCCCCCACTGTCAGCCTATCAAACCGCATGGAAGGAATTCCTGATGCAAAAGTAGGTAGGAAGGAAGGAAGGGAGGAAGGAAAGGAGGAAGGGAGGAGGAAGGATGAAGGGAAGAGGGAGGGGAAAAGCCAGTCTCTGTTACCAGAACGAGTTATGGGATGCTGGGCAGACAGGCGGTATGAGCATCTGCATTTTACAAATGAAGAATCTGATGCCCAAAACTAGCAGAGAGACTTGCCCAAGTTTCCAGAGCTAGGAGACGCCTCAGCCAAGCCAGGAACCTGGGTCCCGTAGATGCCAAAGCTCTTGTTCTCAATGGCCAAATTAGACAACAGTGTTTGCCAACAAACAATGACAAGACAGTGTGAAGTGGGCACGGACAGAACGGGCCATGGTGCAGAGGGGATGGGGCAGGGACGTTCACTGGCCATGGTGGGGCGACGAGTCAGGGAGGACTTCCCAGAGGAGGCAATGCTCGTGCCGGGTCCTTAGGGAGGGTCACTCCAGGACAAGGGATCAGCATGTTTAAATGTGCCTCAGGAACCTGCAAGATTTTGGAAGGGGGGAAAAAAAGTGGTTTCCAAGCTGAGGGCTAAGGATCTCTGGATCCAAGGATTTATTATAGAAGTCTGAGAATTTACCTCTGAATCCAGCCTGGTTTATAAACTGAAAAAAGAATATATCACATAGAACAACTTATCAAATTTATTTAAAAGTATTGCTGAATTCATGGTAGCTTTTTCTTGGTAGATTTTTTTTCAATCGGTAGCTACTAAAAATAGAATTATTGCCATGCTCGACTCAGGAATTATTTTGATATTATAAAGGAGGCTTTATACGAAAAAACACTGAGAGACATTGATCTCAAATGTGTGTTGCAAAGGGGCCACTTCTAAAAACAAGGCAGGGAAGGGCAGCGGAACCTGCCCAAGGGGTTTCACTGCCATCCCACAGGCGAGAGGCCGCCCCTTTAAGCAGGGGATGGTCGATTCAGTGTGTGGAAGGTGGTTGGAGGGGCTGATTCTGCAGGCAGAAGGGCAAATCAGAGGCTGTTGCTGGTGAGCGGAGTCGGACTGTCGGGGTTCAGATCCCAGCTCTGCCACTTACCTGCTGTGTGGGCAAGATACTTAACCTCTCTGATGCCTTTGCACTTCCAACTGTAAAATGAGAATGACGATAGCTTTAGAGGACAAATGAGTTCAAAAATGCAAAGTAGCTGGACTTAAATCCAAGTTTAGCACCAAGTAAGAATATTATTACCTCTTATATGTGTATGTGTCTATATGAACATTTACTGTTACGCTCCAAGGAAGACACGGCAGTGGCCTGAACTGTATGGCATAGGGACTTGGTGAAGAAACTCTTGGAGGTATACACATATTTACACACATCTACAAAGTTTCATGTACCCACCACTGTTCCAAACACCATATACAGTATGGGTACTGTAGCCAGTTCACACATGCCTGGAGCAGAAACATTCTCCTAGGTGTTTTGCTCGGTGAATACCTGCTGGAGAAGGACTGACTGATTTCCCATCATGAGGAGAAAGGCTCCAGGATCTGTCTTGTCTAATGCGGAGAACGTTGACCCAGAGAAGAACCAAGATGACACGTTTCTTCAACCCAGGAAGGACGGTCGGCCCGTGGACCCCTGAGGGAGCCTCAGAGGTGACAGGTGCGATTTGAGCCGAGCTTGGGTCTCCTATTTTCTCAGAGCTCGAGAGCCACGGAGAACGGGGAGCAGACCAGGAGGGTGCCCGAGGGAGGGGCGACAAGTCTCCAGGGCAGGGTCAGCTCCTCGGACATCTCCATCCCCCCCAGCCCCTACTCAGCACTTCCAGGGCTCAGCGGGGATGGAGGCGTCCCCCTCCTGCCTTCCAGCTCACAGGCTTCCCTCAGTGGGAAGGCGGACAGCACACCTCCCCCATTTTCCAGATAAGGAAACTGAGGGCTGGAGAGGCGAGTGATTGCGCCGCGTGTAAGAAAGAAGCATGAGGAACAGCAGGGACTGGATGCCTGTGAAGCGGGCCCCATGCCAGGGACTTCCCCTAGCATCTCAGACAGGAAGCTGCTGAAGTGGGCAGATTGTGCCCATTCGACAGAAGGAGAAGCCGAGCTCCAGCGGCTGGAGCATTTCTGGGAGTTCCGAGCTGGTCTCGAATTTGCAGTGCGTTTCCTTCCATCACGGTGAGGCCCGAGGGAAGTAAGAGGAGGGAAGTGAGGGATAAGCTCACGATTTGGGGCTCATCCTGGTGACATTTCTTTATCGCTTGTGCATGTAACACTTTAATTTCACTCCCACCCTAGAATTTGGATTCTTCAGGGAACTGCTTGCTCTGGCCTCCTCAGCCCGGAGAGGGGAACCCCATGTCCCCCACCTTGTTCCAAGGTTGCACAACCAGGGGACTCAACTATCACCTGGCCCCTGAGAATGATCCTGGTCACGCTCCTCACCCCTCCTCCCTCTCACCCTCCAAAAGCCGAGGGGTCGTGGCCCACGCCTGTGGTCCGACTGAATTCAAGGGCGGGCACCACTTCCTGCCTCTAGCCTCGCCTGCCCCTTGCAAGCTCCCCTCCGCCTACAAGACCAGGCACCAGCCATGCCAACAGGAATGGAACTTCCTGCTTGTCTGCAAATCATTTTAAGAACCTGGGTAGGAATTTGGAGTCCTTGAAAGCTCACTTACTGAAGAATCTGCTCAGGACCCAGCTGGTATATTTCTATTTCTGTTGCGTGACATTATTCTCCCATAGAGCACGTACGTTACACAAGCAAGAAGTCGCGGTGGGGTGCTCCGTGTATCCACAGTTATTGAGAGCTTCCTGTGACCCCCTCTCTGCATCAGGTCGGCCCACCAGGGCCTTCATTTCACCCTCGCAACACTCCAGGGAAATAGTCTCCAGAGTCTCAACTTATAGAAGCGCAAGTGGAGGCTCAGAGAGGGCGAGTCTCGGGCCACATCACACAGCTAGAGGTAGGAGTCAGCCTAAATATCCTCTCCTGTCCACACACAACAGCACGCGTCGCTGTCCCCAAACACTCACCCCCCACTCACCTCCTCGCTGCCTCAGCTCCCCCAGCTCGCCCCTCCTGTGCCACTGCCACCCTCCCTCCGGGCCCCAGGCTGCCCCATCAGTGAGGCATTCTGCCCAGTTTGTTGTCCAAATGGTCAGCAGGATGGTTTGAAAATATTCAGAAAGGGCTGAAACTACGGAAAAACAGGCAGCAATCTAATAATCCTAACAACGAGGAGGAGGCGGAGCTAAGCATCTCACAGGCAATGAGATTATACAACCAAGGCTCCTTGGCGCAGCCCCATAAGGAAAACATTATCTTCATTCTCTAGACCTCAAACTGATGTTCCTGAAGGCTAAGCAACTTGTCCCAAGGTCGCAGAGCTAATAAGTTGGTTGAGCCAGGTTTTGAACCCGGGTCAATGTGGCACCAAGATCTACAACGTAGTTTCCTCCCCAGTCTGCCTCCACAGGGTCCCTGACCTCAGGGGTACATGGACAGGGTGGGGTGCAGACAGGTCCATGGGTCACTGCTCACAGGAATGGTCACAGCAAACACAGGGAGCATGCAAGTTCATGTAACCGGGGGGGAAGGAATCAAGGAGGGCTTCTCGAAAGAGGTGATGCCTGAGCTAAGCCCTGAGGGATGAGCGGCCGGTGTCAAGGGCCTGCAGAGGGGAGAAGGCAAGAAAACATCCAGAGAAGGGAGCATGCTGTCACCTGCAGCCACATACAAGCCACTGTCACAGCGGTCTCTGAAGTCCTCAGGGCAACCAAAGGCCAGGTCTCCTTGGAGTGTGACATGACGCACACAACTCTGTCAGTAAAAACGACCGTCATTTGATATTTTGTCATCTATAGGACACACTAAGAATCTGGTGGAAAAACACGTTTTCAACTGAGGTGACATTCACCTGACAGAAAGTTAACCATTTTTCAAAGTGAACAATTCATTCCATGCCTCCACCGTGTTATGCGACCACCACCTCTATCTAGTTCTGAAACAGTGTCATCACCCCATAATAAAGGTCTGTATCCATTGACCATTATCCCCACTGCCGCCTCCGCCACCCCTGGCAACCACCAGCCCCATTCCGTCCCTGTGGGTTTACCTGTTCCGGGAATTTCACACAAATGGAATTTACACCGTGTGACCTTTTGTATGTGGCTTCTTCACTTAGCATCACGTTTTCAAGGTGTCACTTGATATCTTAGACCTTTTCCAGCTGAGGAGGAGGACGGAGCAGAGCTCAGACCACGGTCTGAATACGACCCAGCCTCTTCTGCTCATGCGGGGCCTCTCCCTCCCCACCCTGCTCTGCCCTTAGATGTGTCCTGCCTCCTCAGGACCCAGGAGCCCATCCGCAGGCCCAGGGTGAGTTCTTGCTCTGCTGGTTCCGTCCTGTGGCTTATGTCCTCTCTGAGCCTCAGGCTTCCCATCTGTAAAATGAGATGGTTGACATAACTGTGTAAACATACTTAACACTCCTGAGCTGTACACTTTAAAATGGTTACGATGGTAGATTTTGTTATGTATTTTTCTATTGCAATAAAAAAAAAGGCAATACAAGGAAAAGCCTAAAACAAGGGGACAGTTGAATTGATCAGTTGATTGCTAAGGGCCCCCCAATCTTATAGATCTATCAGACAAGGACTCATGACTGAAAGTCGGGGATCGGGGGTAGGGGGAAGGCTGGCTAAGGAGACAGAAAGGAAAGGAGCAAGCCAGTTAAGAAAGAGAGAGAGAGAGAGAGAGAGCAGAGGGAGGAGGAGGGAGATTGAGAGAAGGAGAGTGAGGGGAGGGAGAGAGGAGAGGTACAGGGAGGGGGAGCAGGGGGAGAGGAGGGGGAGCAGGGGGACGGCCGTCCTGCAGTGCCAGCCGGTCCTTCTCTGCCTCGGTGCCCATGTGTTTATTTCCCGATTCTCAGTCGTCGTCCTTCTTCAAACCTCAGTCCTGGCCTCCAGCATGATCTGTGGGTTAGTCTACAGTCCTGCAGCAGATGGGAACCGTTGTGTTTTCAAACTGATTCAGCCTCTGTGATTGAAACATTTTTTTCCAACAGTAATTTGACCCGGAATCAGGATGAGAGCAACAAATATTTGACAAGAGAAAAGCACAGTTCAACCATGTCCTTAAAGCCGTGTGACCGGGGGCTTGCACACCAGGCGCCAGCACCAAGCCTCCCCTCCCTGGCTGAAGAGACACCAAGATGTACAGGGACCACACGCTCCAGCTTCGCTTCGCTTCCTTTCAAATATCCGGGTTCCTGTTCCTCTGAGCACCCTCCCTCATCAGAACGGGAGCCGCAGTTTTGGGTCAGGAAGTGAGAGCCCTGTGGATACGAGGCTTGAACCCCAAGGGAAGCCCACAGTTCCTGAAAGACTAATTATATACCAGCCTTCGCCCCTAAAGTGCAGGTGGATAAATGGATTTAGACAGCATTGCAAGTAGCAATCCGAGAACGTTTTGGAGGACAACCACTGTCCACACAGAACCCAAAATAAAACATCAGTTTGATTTATTCTCCTCGGAGGCCCTCCTGGAGAGAAGCTGGACACTGGAGTTGGTGCCTCAAACTCCCAGCTGAAAAGGCAGCTGGAAACACAGAGAGAACAAGCAGAGCTATGGGGCCATTGTTGAGGTAGTGATGGAGGTAAATGCAGGTGCTAGGAGGGGCATGAGGTCAGGGGGAAGAAACCAAGGAGGGCTTCCAGTAAGCGGTGGCAGCCGAGCTGAGTCACCAAGGGTGATGGAGTGAGAAGGCCAGAGCCCCAGAAATGCTAATGGGGGTTGGACTCGGGCAGCAATGGCTTATTGGTGACTGCCCCTCTCCATTGAGCCCCTCTATTTTCCACTATTCCTTTAAAGAGCATATGTCACTTTTTTTTTTTTTAAAGATTTTATTATTTCCTTTTTCTCCCCAAAGCCCCCCAGTACATAGTTGTATATTCTTCGTTGTGGGTTCTTCTAGTTGTGGCATGTGGGACGCTGCCTCAGCATGGTCTGATGAGCAGTGCCATGTCCGCGCCCAGGATTCGAACCAACGAAACACTGGGCTGCCTGCAGCAGAGCGCGCGAACTTAACCACTCGGCCACGGGGCCAGCCCCCATATGTCACTTTTTTAATAAAATTTTTTAAACAAAAGGAAAAGTAACCATTTCAAAGGACCTGGAGAGTTTTCATGAGAACGTGGTCCAGCGTCTGTGTCATGATCCTGGGAAGGGAGACCTTTACCTTCTCGCGCCCCCTCCAGCAGCCTCTTCCTGTCATTGGTGTGGCCGTTTGCTGGGCCAGCCTCAACAAAGGACCATGCTGGGGGGCTCAGACGACAGACATTGATTCTCTCACGGTTCTGGAGGCTGGGAGTCTGCGATCAAGGTGTCTCAGGGTGGATTCCATCGGGGTCCTCTCTCCTGGGCTTGCAGACGGCCGTCTTCGCCCCGTGTCTTCACACCGTCTCCCTCTGTGTGTCTGTGTCCTGATTTCCTCTTATAAGGACGCCAGGCACATTGGGTTAAGGCCCACCCTGGTGACCTTATGTCATGTTAGCTACCTCTCTATCACCCGTCTCTCCAAATACAGTCACATTCTGGGGTCCTGGGGGTCAGGTTTCAACAGATGAATTCTGGAGGTACACGTTCAGCTATCCCACTGGGGTGCAGAAAAATGAGTCAAGATGACTCCTTTGTGCTCCCCCTTTGCTGTGAGAGGGTTCAGAGCATTAGTACTCACCTGATTTTGATGCAAAGATGCTGGGTGCCGGAGAGGACACATGTGGATTGTTAGAGCTCCTCGCCCACCTGGGAGGAAGGACCAGGCACTGGCTGGGAGTCCTGAAAAATACATGGAAAGTTATCAGCTGCCCCTGCGGGCACACATGCACACACACAGACGCACACATAGAACACACACAGACACGCACACATATACACACATCTCTCTCAACCACCACTCTAACTCTTTGTTATGGGATGTGGGTTGTTATGGTGATGGGAGCACAGAGGGACTGAGGTAGAAGGGGACCGAGGGAGAGATGATAACGTGAGGAGGCTGTTGCCTTGATAACCCAGGGTCGCCGTGTGCATCTGGGCTGAGCCCAAACCTGGTGTCGCCTGCTCCCCTGATGTCAGCAGGCATCCGGGAGCCAAGAGTGTTCTTAGAGATTCTGCAGACTGACCTCTCTCTGCTTCTCCATGCACATCCCCCAGCCCAACCCAAGGAGGGAGAACCCCAGAGGCTGCCCGTTACCGATTTCTACCAGGTCTTCTGATTTCCACGGCCGTGATCTTGGGGTGCCCTGCCCCGCTTTATAACTCCACCCCACACAGGGACCAAACTCTCCGCTGGTCTCCTCTGAGCACCACAAGACGAGATGGGGTTTTCAAGAGAAAGACACAACCCAGGCGGCCAGGGGCCACCAACACCTCGCTCTTCCAGCCCCACCTCAGGTCACCTTCCTGAGTCCCAGCCCCATCAAGGGCCACACTGGGTCTGAGACCACTCTCAGCCCCTTCCCCTCCCACCTTCTCCACTCCTTCCCTTCTCTCTCCCATCTGTAGCTCCTGACTCCCCAGCAAGGACACTGAGTCCTGGTCTCGGAGACCTTGCTGGGAAAGCCAGGGGTGGTCAGGGACTGGCACTGCCTGGTTCTCCACGTTTCTATCCTTAAAGCCCCTCTGGGGTCCTCTCATTCCATGGCAGGCCGGGAGCAAGGGTGAATCCCTTGCAATGATAACCAGCCTGACTATCATTTGTGTAGGATTTCGTATCCTCCACAGCCCTTCCGCAGACATGATCTCACTAACTCTTCACCACAGCTTCCTCTTCAGCTCCATCTCACAGATGGAGAAACTGAAGCCCAGAGAGGTGAAGCGACTGGCTCAAGGTCACACAGTGGGTAACTGGCAGAGCCAGAGTGGGGACCCAGGGCTGTCCACCTACGTGCCCTGACCACCCTTAGGACCCTCTACCCCTTGGCCTCTCTCAGTGGTGAAATTATGCTTAAATACAGGTGAGGGGCGGGAGGGGAAACCAGGCCACAGGCCCAAGATCCGGCTCTCTGGAATGGGGCCGAGATTCCTTCGAGTGAATACACGTCATCTCACAGGTCTGGCCTCAGAACTATCATTAGACCGTGCAGAATCCACGCGGCCTGCCAGGGCCCTGGACGTGAGGAGCCCTGTATCCTGTTCCCAACCACAGCAGGTGGAAATAGTGTGAACTAATGAAATAGCACCAGCGAAGCGAACAGCTGAATGCTCGTCTCCCGGCAGATGGCAGCTAAGAGAGTGCTGAGCCCCACACGCTGGCTGCCTTCCTTCCAGCAGCTGGAGGCTAGAGCGGGCTCTGGGGAGAGCACTGGATGTGAGTGGAGGCAGACAGACCAGGCTCTGCTCTCGGCATGCTGTGTAACCTTGGGCAAGAGACTTGACTTCTCTGAACCTCAGTTTTTTCATCTCTAAAAAGAGAATAATGGGATCCACTTCAGTAACATACACGTAGAAGTGTCCAGCTGAGGGCCAGACACAGTATTGGGACCTAGGGGATAGAAGCCAGGTCAACATGGGGGTACAACCTCCATCCCATCTACCCAAGTGCCTCATCCTTGTTCAGAGTAAGAAATCCTTATGCAAGCGGGAGATTCCACTGGGGACCGCTGCTGCCTTTAAGCAGAGGTCCAAGGGGGCGAGAGCAACTGCCTGTCACACCTCATGAGGGACAGGATGGGGGCAGGGGTCCCAAGTCCAGAAAGGTTACTCTGGGCCCCAGAGTGAATCATTCTCTAGAAGTTCCGTGCACACTGTGGTCAAACTCACCAAGCATAACCCTCCCCAGCACCCGTCACGCTTGGGCACCCCCCAGAGATTTGCCACACTGCACAGTTCACTGGGTTCGACATCCCAGAATCCCTTACCTCTCTCCGGGCCAGCCCTCCTCCCACACAGCTCCCAGGCTGAAGGTGCCTTGTGACCCAGGCCTGCGCTCCCCATGCATTCAGTGGCCGGTTCAGGGACCTGTGTGCCCAAACCCAGCTAATCCCAGCCAGGAAACCTCAGTTCTGGGACTTCTGGTCAAGCTTTTGGGGCAGTGGACTCCCTTTTCTCCCAGGACGTGGGTCTGAAAGTTTATAGCACTGAGGGGGACACCCAGTCTGAGAAGGTGGCGGATGCAGCACAAGGTATTGCTGAGCAATAGAGAGAAACAGCGTTCTCATGGCAGCGTTTGAGTTCTGGATCAAGCCGTACTTGAACCTTCCTGGATTTATCAGTCACTTGAATCGATAAGTCCCCCTTTTGTCTTAATCTAGCCTGAGTCAGGCTTTCTGTCACTCACAGTCAAAAAAGGCCTGACTGATAAACCCATTCTCTGGCATCAAGGCCTCTGTGAACCCAATTAATAAAGTGGTGGCTGCCTGGATTAGCACAAATTCAGAGCAAAAGGAAGGAGAAAATGTTTCCAGACATTCTACTCAGGCTTTGGGGCATCCCTACCCTACTTCAGGTATTGCAGGAAAAAAAAATGCTTCAGAATTGGAAGACTTGAGTTTAAAACTCAGCCCTCTCACTTACTCACTAGCTGTGTGACCTTGGACAAGTCACTAAACCTCTCTGAGACTCTATTTCTTCAAACCTCTGAAGGCTATAATGACAGTAAAATGAAATAATGTGCATAAAGCGCTAAGTACACAGTAGGTCCTCAATAAATGCACCCATACAATGTGGCTCAGCGTGTCTACATCTACTTAATTACAGGCACATGAAGAAGACATATGGGGACAGAGAGGAAGGCCAGCCTGTTTCCCCAGAATTCACTCATTGTGGGTGCTCCCTCGACGTGTAGCTTCTGTTGGTCTTAGCAGGAAGCAGGAGGGTACGGTAGAAAGGAGCAAGGGCTTTGGGGTCAGAGAAACCTGGGTTTAAGTTCTGTCTCTGCTCTGTGACCTTAGGCAAGTTGCCTAACCTCTCGGAGCCTTGTTCCCTCGTTAGTAAAATGGGGAAGGCAATGGTACCTCGTAAGGAGATATGGGACGAAAGCACGATGCAGCAGACACTGGACTTAGCAAGCACGCTTATGCTCCCAGGCCTAGCCAGGCTCTTCCTCAAAGGTTGGTCCTTAAGACCCTGCCACGTTCCTGCCTCCCTGAGCTCAGCCATGCCTGTGACTTCAACTCCTCGGTCTCCCTGATGACCGCAAAGGTCCGTGTCCAGCCCCGACCTCTCTCCAGAGTCCAGACCTCCTGGGTGCCTCCACCGGGATGTCCTCCAGGCACTCCGAACCCAGCGCCAGGTCCTGGATCGTCCACTGCTCCCTGTGTGATTTGGGTCTGTCGCCTTGGTTTCTTCACCTATAACATGAGCAGCTGGTAGTGTGGCCCTAACATCCTAGGATTCTCACCTCCAACATGTCATCTCCCCAGACTCATCACCCCCAAAAGCAGCAGCACCGTTCTCCAGCGAAGCCCAGCCTGGAAACTCCGAGTCAGCGTGGGTTCGTCCGCCTTGGTCATCACAGCCCCCACATCTGGGAGGGTCTGCCTCGGATATGCTGCCCTATCTCTACACCCCTCCTGTGGCCCCACCGTCGTCCTAGGCCAGACTCTCAGCACTACACCTCCGGGCCCCGCACTGGCTTCCCCACTCCGTCCACCCTCTGCTCCTCCCACCCATGAACCGATGGTCAGTGAAGGCCTGGGCAGCTTCCCTCTCAAACAGTCTTAGCGTGGAGGCTGGGCCTTCTCATGTCACCATCAAGACCTGGACTTCGCTGTTGACAGTGTCAGTGCCCTGGAGATTCTTTCTAAGGTTGGGGATGAGGAGAGAAACCTCTCGTGGGGTCCATACTAGACGCTCAATAAATATTTGTTAAATTCATTCATTCATTCATGCTTTTCGAAACACACCCTCT
Organism: Equus quagga; assembly: GCF_021613505.1. NCBI lineage: Eukaryota > Metazoa > Chordata > Mammalia > Perissodactyla > Equidae > Equus > Equus quagga. Next base: position 12,017,234 of record NC_060285.1, read on the forward strand.
GGATGGTCATCTCCAATCCAAGACAGACAACGCCAGAGGTCGCTTTGCAAATCTCGTGAAAGCTATGGGCCTTTGTTTACCTATGTGACATTTTGCGTATGATTTCAGCGGGTTCATAGCCCCCCAAGCCCATCTACAGAGCAAAGGTTGCCCCTGATTGAGCTCGTTTTATGGATGGGGAGACTGAGACGCAAAGAGACAAAGGGACGTGTCAGAGAACACGCAGAGCTACTCGTCAGCCAGGCACCAGATCATCTTATGAAAGAGCTGGATCCACTCCCGGCTCCAGGTCCAGGCTTTGAGTAGTAAGTCACGTAACACCTCACATCTTTGTGCTGTCTCCCCATCCACGCACGAGGGACCAGGCCCGCACTGTGAGGCTGCAGAGAGAAGATGCTGTGTACAGAGGAGCCTGGCCCAGCCCCGTGTGTGGAAGACAATTCCTGTCCCATTCTCCTGCTTGCCTTTTCTCTTCCTTTCCTTGCAGGATTTTGGAGCACAGAAACGTCGCTGCCGTCTAAAGAGGTCATGGAAGTCTTCGCGGAAGAGAAAAGCCCCGCCTGAGCTTCAGCTTTGGGTGCTGGAGGAGGGCAGGGGCCAAGGGTTATTAATAGGCCTGGCTTGATGGGCCCAGGGCGGGCGAATGTGATACAGACACCCAGCACCATCGTTGGGGAGTACCTGACACCGGAAGGGGAGGGGGCTGCGGGCCGGGGGGAGCGCCACCTCCCAAAATAGCCAGAGCAGAAGCCTATATAGGTGGCCATCCCACCACCAGGCTCACTTCCCAACAGGACCTCCCACCAACCCAGCCTTCCGGTGCAGTTCCAGCCCTCCACCCCCACCCGAGGTGAGTGGCAGCTACGGAGGCTGGAGGAGGATGCAGGGAGGCAGTGGGGAGGAAGCCAGCTGGAAGGGACAGCCACATTTCCCCTTCCCCCAGTGACACAAGGGCTGGGGGAGGGGATGCCCAGAGGTAGGCAGCTGTGGAGTCCAGGCCTGAGAGCACGGGATTCTTGTGCTGTCCATCCTGTCTCCCAAGGTGACCTGAGGCAAATCCCTCCCGCTGGCTGGGCCTCAGCTTCCCACCTGTAGAACAAGAGGGATGGAGCCTGACATCTGTGGACTCCGGTGATGCCATCAGAGGGGGCCCACGAGCTGAGTGGGCAGAGGAGGCAGGAGGAAGGAGTGTGCAGGGCTGATGGTTGAGCTGACAATATTGTCTGACACTCGGTGGATGGACTGGGCCTGAAAGCGTCCAGTTGATGGAAGGCAGCAGGGAGAGATGGACGAAGGAGGGAGAAGGACAAGCCTCTGTGGAGGCTCCAGCCGTTGCCACAGGGGCCCCTGTCTGGGACTCTCCAGGAGCTCGTCTGTGGCTCAGACACGTGGGACTTGATGGGGCTGTGCCCTAAGCCCTGGGGAGGAGCTCCGGAGAGCGGGTCCCTGAACTCCAAGTCAGTCGACCTGGGAGTGGGCCCCTCTCTGCCACTGCCTCGCTGTGCATCCTCAAGCCATTCACTGACTCTCTCTGGCCTCAGTCTCCCCACCAGCGTAGAATAAGGATCCTTCACCCGGGGAAACAGATCCTCAGCTAGGCGCCTTGACTGAGCCGAGCCCAGGGGCTGAAATGATAGCACAGAAGCCCAGCACGTTGGAGTTAACAGCCCGGCTGGGGTCGGGGCAGCAGGGGCAGCCGAGGTGTCTGGGGAAGGTCTCGTGCCGGGAGGCCAGGTCTTGAGCCTTGGCGCCTTGGAAGCCGCTGGTGGGCTGGTGCCTGAAGAAGCTGACTCACAGGCAGGGGGACAGCCTGAGCCAGCGGTGTCCTAGGGTTTCCAGGAGGGCAGCCGTCCAGGGCCGAGCCGAGGCAGACAGTGTGGACAGCCAAGGCCGGGCAACCGGAGCTAACGGACAGCTGGGCAGCTCTCTCCAGCCCGCCAAAGGCCACCAGTGTCAGCCCCTGCCCGCCTGCCCACATCTTGAGTGGGGGTCTCAAGATTCCACCACAAGGGACTACAACACCATCATCACAACGGAGGGAGGCAGAAGCCCAGAAACGGGGAAGGTCACCACCCAAGGTCACACAAGGATTTAGTGCAGCCCCAAATCTAGAACCCCAGCCTCCTGACTCCCTGTCCAGTGCTCCACACACTCTAGAGGCAGCCGGTTGCAGCCTGAGTCCTTGGGAGACCGTGGGAAAGAATGCAATTGGTCTCTGGCTGCACAAAGATTAGGAAGTGTCATGTTTCCCAGAGACACAATTCAGGTCATGAAATCTGCTTCCGTTGTCTAAAAAGTGAATGTGCCACCTTCTCCCCAGACATGGGCCATCTGCTCTCCAAGTGGGGTGAGGCTGCATGGAGATTCCAAGTAGTCTTTCCCACCTCCCCCTCCCTCAAAGCTTTGTGGGGCAGGAGGTGTCTGGACCAGGTGCAATCCTCTGGGGCCCAGGAGACCAGGAAAGTAGTTAGGGGGGATCTGAGAAGAGATCTTCGAAAAGTCAGACTAGCAAAACGGAAAAAAAAAAAAAAATCAGGATTCAGAACGTGCATCCTGGCCAGATGTGGGATGGGGCACCTGCAGGGGGCCCCAGCAGCGCCGGCCTATCCCTGCCACCCTCTCCCAGCGTCCCGTGGGTCGGGTTTCCAGACCTCAGAGCTCAGATTTTGCAGCATAAATTTGCATCCAGGACAGACAAGAGCCGAGGCTGAGGTAGGAGCAGAGAGAGAATGGGAACAGGGCCGAGGGGCCCACGAGGGTGCAGGCCTGGCCCCGGCCGGTCAGTATCCTCCCAGAAGCGGCGCGACATCCTCCGAGGTGCGTCGACCCGGGACTGCGCTGCACCAAGCCGGTGCCTCCTGCGCGCCCTTGACGGCAGGCGAACCCTCCAGACCCGGCTGGTGACGCGGGCGCCCCGTAAATTCCAGAGGTCGCCCCTTGCTCTGGCTCCCCAGCCGCAGCCCCTGGGGTCCCGAGGACCCTCGGCGGGGGCGGGGAAGGATCGGCCGCGGGACGCCCGCCCGCCCGGCCCGCGCAGCCCAGTGGCTCGGCGGGACTGAGCGGCTCTGGCTGCGCGCCGAGCCCCGCGCCCCCTGGCTCTGCGCCAGGCCGGCGGGCGTGCGCCCGGCGCGCAGCACTGCAGCGCTGGTCATATGAGCAGAAATGATGAGAAAAGCACTTTTTAATCTTTTCACACTTGCTCTGCCCGCTCAAACAGTTGCAGGATGTCGATGACAGACTTGCTCCACGCTGAGGACATCAAGAAGGCAGTGGGGGCCTTTACCGGTGAGCAGCGCGCTCCCCTCCCCAGCTCCCTTCCCTCATCCACCACCTTGGCCCCCGCACCCCCGCGGGCTGCGCGGACGTGCGGTCCTCCCCAGCGCTCCTCTGCCCACGTATCCCGCGGGGCGCTGGCCGGGCGGGGAGGGGGGTCCTCAGCATTTTCCAAACTCGGACCGGGCGGGACGTGGCCCAGGGAGGAGGCAGGGAGGGCCGGTGCCCTACCAGAAGACCGAAACTTGCAGGCGCCGAAGGCTGGGTGCCCACGCTGCGAGGACTGGGGTCCCCGACCAAGGGCGAAGACGAGGGTGGAAAGCAGGGTCTCCGGGTCCCTGTGAGCGCTCGGGACTTCCCCTTTAAGGCCCTTGGAGGGGGCTGCAGGTGCGCACACCTTCTCTCCAAGCGACCCCCTTCCAAGACCCCCATTCTAGACAGGACTCTGCTCCCCCAATGGTGGCCTTTGCTGGCTCCCCAACTGTCCAAGCCTCCTCTTTGGGGCTCAGAGTCCCCCCTCCCCAAACGGACCCGCGAGCGAGGTGACCTTCCGACAGCTGGCCTTCTGCTCTGCCCGACCCCGTGCTGGGCATCCTTAGCGCTTGTAACCTGCAGCCTCCTTAGGCGGCCGAGGCAGCGGAGCCGGCAGTCTCACTTCTGTGAGCTGCTCTGGGCTTGAGCGCTTGGCTGCCTACCTTCCTCCTGCCTCCCATCACCCGGAGGGGGAAACTGAGGCTCTGAGAGGGCTAAAAACTTGCCCAAGGTCACCTAGCTCTGCAGAAGAGGGATTAGGATGGGGGTCGTAGTCCCCCACCCTAGCGTCAGAGCAACTTTCCTTACATCCTGCCTGGAGCTGAAGGGAGAACATGACCCCCTCCCCTACTCACATACGCTACTCCGTCTAACATTGTGCCTGTTCCCAGGTGTTCTTATAAAGGATCTCAGGACACAGAAAATTGGGGAGAGGGATTCATTTTCTTTCTGCCTGGCTCCCCCTCCAAGGGGGCTGCAATAGCCCACCCACTTCTCTATAACCCACCTTCCTCCCTTTGAGAAGAAACTTAACTTGGAATTCCTGGGGAGCCTTCCAACACCCCCCCCCCCCCCCCCCCCCCCCCCCCCCCCCCCACACACACCGTGTTCACACCACCTCCAGTTCCCCAGCCCACTCCCACTCAGCCACCACCCAAAGGTTTCGTGGACACCAGGAAGCCCTCTGCTTCAATGGCTACGTCCACCATCAGCAAAGGGTCCCGAGGAAGGTGGGGGCAGGCTTGGGAGCCAGGGAGATCTGCGTGCAAGCCCACCTCTGCTGCCTTGAGCTGTGTGACCTTGGGCAAAGCACCCCGTCCTGGTTTGGGGTCCCTCAGCCCTCCCGTGGAGGCGCATGCCCTCCATCCCCCAGGACGGGCACAGAGGAGTCAATGGACAGATGCTGCCAGACACCTCCCTTCTCCCCTCCTTCCCCACTGCCTCCTCTTTGTCCTCATTTTATCCCACTCCTTGCCCCCCAACAGCTGCAGAATCCTTCGACCACAAAAAGTTCTTCCAAATGGTGGGCCTGAAGAAAAAGAGCCCGGATGATGTGAAGAAGGTGTTCCACATCCTGGATAAAGACAAGAGCGGCTTCATCGAGGAGGAAGAGCTGGGGTAAACTGAGGCCTGCAGGGGCTGCCCAGCCCGAGGCTCCAGGAGAGGGAGTGGGGGTTGGGACTCCTGCTTCTGAGTTCCTGGCAGGTCTGCCCTCTCTCTGCACTTTTCACAGAAAATAACAGAGCGCGGCCGCTGTCGTTTCCGGAAGGGTAAAATCCTCAGCAGAAAGTGCAACTAACTGGGTTAAATTATAGGCACTTAATATTGCTAATGGAATGATGCTACTTAATAATTTAATACCAATGAGGAGGCAGGTTTTCTCGCTGCCTAACACCACAGGCAAGACAGAGAGCGCTTGCTTGAGTATGTCATTGATTTTCATTTGTCTGAAAGGCACCTTTGCCACCCCACAGACCCCCACCCTTCCGAACCAGGGCGGCCAGAGCAGTTTCTGGGCAAGCCAGGGATGCAGAACCAGCTGTGGGGACTCAGGAGTCCTGGGAGCAGAGCTGAGGGAGAGAGCCTATGACCAGGAAAATGCAAGAGTGCATCAGCAAAGGAACCTCCTGCCATCACCCCCTTGGCCACCTGGCCTGTGTCTGCCCGCCCAGCTGTGCCTTATGTCACTCTCTGGCCAAGACTGCCTTGAGTTTTGCCACAAAGAGAAAGGGGAGAGTGTGGAGAGGGGCCTTTCAAGTAGACACTTCCCCATCCATCCACTCTCATCCCAAAGCATCCCACAAGGGTACCCTTTGTCTAGAACCTTCTCCTTCTAACCACCCACGCCCAATGTGCACACACACGCAGAGGCTGACTTCTACCTGCCCTCCAGCCATCCCCTCCTCTAGGAAGCCCCCCTGAGTCTTCCCCTCACCCCAGGTGGATGGATGCCTCCTTTGTGCACCTTCTCTGCTTCCCCATCACTGTATCCCTCACACTGTGTGGTCTCTCGGAGTACTTGACCTCCTCCTCTTGTTTTCAGGCAGCTTCCTGAGATCATCTCTGTGCCCCCAGTTTCCAGCATGGCCCTGGCACAGAGAAGACACTTTTGTGTTTGTTGTGTTGGCTGAAAAATAAACAGATAAAACAATAAACAAAACTCCTTGCCTGGAGTGAGGTCAACTCTCCGGTGAGGACAGCCTGTCCTTCCCTGCACACCCACCCACAAAGGCACAGCCACAGCCCGGGCTACCTGGCTCAGCACAGCTGCATGCATGCTGGCTGCTGCCGCCCGGCCCAGCTGCCCACTTCCCCTGCGCAGATGCCAGCCCACCATCCGTGCGGCGCTCCTGCAAGGTGACCTTGACCTGACTCCCTCCCCGGCTTCTCTCCCCAGATTCATCCTGAAGGGCTTCCTCCCGGATGCCCGAGACCTGACTACTAAGGAAACCAAGACGCTGCTGGCTGCGGGAGACAAAGATGGGGACGGCAAGATTGGGGCCGACGGTGAGTAGCCATGACTTGGGGCCTGGGCACATCGTGGATCTTCGGATATTTGGGTGCTAAAAGCTCAGAGCTGTGCCTGCAGTGAAAGGGAAGGGTGGGGATCCCACAGTACCCAAGATTAGAAGAAAAAGGCAATCCATTATGTCTGTGTGCTCTGTCATGAAAGCCAGGCAAAGAGAAACAGGTATTTTTTTCTAAATTTGAACAATCCAGAAGGAAGAGATCCTTTTTTTTCTCCCTGCTGCGTAGGGAATTTGGGAGAATTTGGCATCTTCCCTGAACTTTGCCTGCACTTTCCTTGGGTTCTGGTCCTGGTTCTGCCCAAACTGGCTGTGTGACCTTGAGCAGTCTCTCTCCTTCTCTGGGCCCCAGTCTCCCATCTGTAACCTGAGGAGATGAGGCCAGCTGATTCCCAAGGACCCTGCCTTCTCAGATTCCAGGGATGGAAATTCCTTATCTCCCATCTCCCTCAGCATCTTGTCCTGGTGTCCTATAACTTCAAGTCTCAGAACCTGTTTTGGCTTCGCCCAAATATACAATTCCAGCATTGTAGGGAGCCAGGAGACACAGCCAGCCAGGAATCAGCTGCGAACTAGGAAACGGAATATCTGGCCCTGTCTTGCTTTGCAAGCTTTGCTTTCGGAACAGGTGAGGGGCTGGTGGTCCACCGTCCCACATCCTTCTCCATTCAGATCTAACCAGCATTCATGGGGCACATCTCAGTCTTGTTATCTTTCTTAGCATCACCACGTGCTTGGGAGTTATCTCCATTTTGCTGACGGGCAAACTGAGGTTGAAGATGCTCACCCTGCTCTCAGAGCTGGGACATAAGTGGTGGAGCAGAGATTCAGAGCCAAGTCTGAAAAACTCTTTCCAACATGCTTTGCTGCGTTCATTCCCGTGATAGTCCTTGCTGTCAATCTAAGAGAAAACTGTGTGTCAGTGCTAGGCCTCTGGGCCAGGCTGTCTGGGTTCAAATCCCAGCCCTGCCACTTTCTAGCTGTGTCACTTTGGGCAATTCAAGAAACTACTCTGGGCCTCAGTTTTCTCATCTCCAAACTGAGGATAATGATCATTCTTATCTTACAGAATTGTCTTGAGAATTAGATGTGTCAGCGTGTAAGGTGTTTACACTAGTGTCTGGCACAGAGTGAGTGCTATGTATGTGTTTGTTAACTAAATTTTAAAAAATAGGGACTAGGTTGTATTCATCCTTTTATCCCCAGCATTTAGCCCTTACTTGACCCAAAGCAGGCACTTAGTAAACATCTGTTGAAGTCCAGCGCCCTCAGGCTCTGCTTCCTCTCTGCCTGTCACCAGCTATGACCTTGACCACGTCACCTCACCACACTGAGGTTCTCGTCTCTGGCAAATAGGGTGCACAGCTTTTTCCTAAGACCAGCTAGGGCTTGTTGTGAAAATTGAGTGGCTATAGACACAAAATTGCTTTGGGAAAGGTAGCTACAAGGATTCTAATTACGGATGTAGTGTATTAAAGTTTAATGCCAGAAATTCCAGCAAGGTCAGATGCAGCCAGTCCTCTGGCCTTCCGATGCCACCTGCCCTTCTCCTGGCTGGGAAGGAGGGAGGTGGTTTTAAAACAGCCGGAGCAGAGGGTGCTAGAGAGAAATTGCTGGCTGGTCTTGGTTCCAGTCAGTGGCCCATCACCCCTCACCCCCATCCTCACCAAGCCTCTTATCAGATAGCTCTCCCGGAGCCTGGGTTCCTGCCATGACCCCAGCCCAGGCCTCCAGACCTGCCTCCCATTTTTATTTGCAGCCAATATGTCACAGCTCAGAAGCCCTAGGCAGGGTCTTCATGGCTGACTGCTCATGAGCAACTAACTCCACGATGAAGAAAAACCAGGCCAGATCCTGGCCGCTTCCCTGCTCCCCTCCCTCCCTCCCTCCCTGCCATGCTCAGATCTTAAAGAGCCAACACAACTCTTCCAACAGACCCAACAGACATTTACTGAGTAGCGACCCTGTGCCGGGCAGTGGGGGAGATAAAGATGAATCAGGCCCAGCTCCCAGAGGCACCATCTCCCGGCTGGGCGCCCCTGAGCCCCGGTTTCCTCATCTGTAAACTGGGTAGGACAACACATACCTCCCTGGGATTGTCGAGGATTCCAGGACACAATGTATGGGAGTGTCGAGCCCAGTGCCCCGCGAGTGCCCCACAAATGGCAGCTGCAATCCCGTTCTGTCTGCACGTTGCTGGCAGCTCTGTGTATAGACACAAATGAACAGGGGTCCCAGGCAGAGGCCGGGAGGTCCAGACAAGCTCTGTGGAGGGGGAGACAGCGGGCATTCTGCAGCTCTGGAGGCCGTGGCAGGAGGGCTGCAGGCTGGTTGGTATCAGCAAAGACACTGAGGCTGGGAAGTTCAGGGGGTGTTTAGAAAGAGGCAGGAAGATTGGTTTGCTGGGGGTGGGAGCGGAGAGAGAATTGTAGCAGGGCATGGAACGTGTGCCCAGCCCCATGCTGGGGTCTGCACACCTCACCCCATTTGACCTTGGGATGACAGAGGACAAAGGTGTAGAAAAGAGAGGGGCAGAAAGAGGGCTCCAGTGCCCAAGGTGACACTGGACTGACACCCAGGTCTGTCTGCCAGCACCATCCAGGCTCAGGCCGAACTGGTGAAGGACTGGAGGTCAGGCCAGAGCAAAACAGGGGAGCAAGAGAAGAAATGGGCAATAAGAACAGATCGCCCGAGGCAGTGGGGCCCCACTCTTTGTGCTTCTGGGGTGGGAAGATGCAGACACCTCCCCTTCCCCACTGCCACCCCCAAACACAGTCCGTTTTCTGGAGGGTGATGGGCAGGATGGATGTGATGATGCCCAACAGGCAGCAAGATGGGAGGCAGAGCCCTTTGTGGGCCCAGGAAATTCTATTCCAGGCACTCGGCTTTGCTGCCTCTCCCTCTAAAGGCCAAAGGGCAGGAGCCCTGCCCACCAGCTGGAGGATGCCTTCAACTCCCGGCGGGACCTGGGGCAAGTCACAGAGCTCCTCTGACCTTCCGGTGCCTGCTCTTTAAAACCAGGGGTCAAATCACTGGCCAGTCACAGGGGTCCCTTCCAGCTCTGAGATGCCCTGGATGTCCCAGTGAATAAACCTCTAGACAGGACCAGCTCCGCCCTTTGGCCCAGCCGTGTGACCTTGAATATCAATAGCAATGACATCTAACCTGGGGGAGCTGTTACTGTGAGCCAGGCACCCAGCTTAGCAAGTCACTCATTTCATCCTCCTAGCTCTCTGTGAGGCGGATACTGTTACTGTCTCCATTTTACAGATGAGGACACTGAGGCTCAGAGAGGCTAAGGGTTTGCCTAAACTCCCATGCCTAGGAAGAGATAAGGTCAAGATCTGAGTTCGGGTCTGTCCAGATCCAAAGCACATGGCCTATGCTGCCTGCTTCATTCATTCAGAGTTTAGGGAGCATCCACCATGAGATGATTTTCTTATTCACTGATGCTTCTTTCTCCCCCACTGGGACGTCAGCTCCACGGGAGCAGGAACTTTGTTTTGTTCGATTCTGACCCCAACACCTGGAATAAGCCCTGCCACATAGGAGGGGCACAAGAAAAGTTTGTTGAATGAATGAATGAGTGAATATGTGTCCAGCTCTGGAGATCCAATGATGAGGAGGTGCAGTACACAGGGAGAGGTCTGCAGGTCAAGGCTGCAGACCCGTGTGGGCTGGGTGCTGGCGTGTAGCAGGTGCTGGGGGATTCCAGAGCAGGGTCTGCCTCCCTCTCCAGCTGTTTGCCCTTCTGAAGGTGAGTGATATTTGCCAGGCCCTTCAGGGCCCCAGATGGAAGGGAGGGGCAGAAAGACAAAGTCCTCCTGATGACCCTTTGCATTCCCGTCTCTGGGGCAACTGCTTCCAGGAAGCGCAAAGACGTTTATAGATGTGGTCGATTGATTCTGGAAGGCCACCCTTGAAAGGCTGGGGCAGAGCTGGTAAAAGGGGGTTTTAAGGCAGAAAAGGAGACAGAAGCTGGACAGAGGTGGAAGGTGGCCAAAAACCCAGCCACAGTTGCAAAACCGGGCACAAATAGCAGGCGAGACTGCTAAGTGGCAGGTTCCTTCTTGAGTACTTGTCCTTCACAAGGGTGGCTCACATACAGGGCCCAGCGTCAGAACCCCCCAGCTTTTCACAGCACAGATGGCTGGGCCCCACCCCAGAGTTTCTGATTCCTTAAGTCTGGGGTGGGGCCCAAGCGCTTGCATTTCTACCAAGTTCCCAGGTGGAGCTGATGGTCCCGGGGCCACCCTTTGAGAACCACTGCCTTACAATAATCCTAGAAAGTGGATGCCATCACTCTCCCTGTTTTACAGATGAGGAAACCGGGGCACAGAGAGGTTAAGTAACATGCCTAGAGTCACTCAGGAGCAGAGCCAGGACCCTCTGCTTCCTTGCCTCTCACATGGGCCCGTGTCCCCAGCCTGGGCTTTCCACACCCAACGCCTGCCCGCATGGAACGTGCAGGCTGGCAGGAAGAGCAGTTACCACCCCCTGGGCACATCCTGTGTGCCAGGGGCTGCACACGGCCTTCCCCCTTTTAGCTCACGCAGTCCTCACAGCAGCTCCACATAATACACCCTCACTGGACAGACAAGGAAACTGAGGCCCAGGGAAGGGGAGCCACTTGCCCAGGATCACCCAGCTATTCGGCACTCAGGCCCGCTTCAAACCTTGACACTCCGGCTCCAAATAGCACCCCTTTCCCCACCTTGCTGTAGACAAGATCTGCACACCCCATACCCACGCACACACGCCATCCTGGTTACGGTTCCCTGAAACCCGATCCCGGCGGCAGATCCAGTTTCCTACGCTTCAAGCCTCTTCCAGCTCGAAAGCCTGTGGTTTGCTTTTTGCTTCCGCTGCTGCAAAATTTAGTCATAATTATTGCCTGACCGTTGCAGGCTGCTCAACTCACGTGCCTGAAGGCATTCGCCTTTTCTGCTTCCTTCTGGCAAAATCCCTTCTGTTTTATCCTTAAGTAGCCTATTTAACAGGGGCAGGAGTGGGGAGCCCTGAGGCTTAAACACCTGAAGGCGGGAGAGCAGAAGGCGTGCTGCCAGCCCTGTGAGCTGCCACGGCTTCTCCTCTCTGGGCATCCATCCCCTCACCCCAGAGCGGGGTAGGAACACCCCTCACAGGGGTACTGCTTGAACTGAGTGAACGTTCTGGAGATGATTCCTCTCCTCTTCCTTTGTATGTATGCTTTCTCTTGTAAGCCCCCTCAAAACCCTTAGGAAGTACTGGAACACCAGTCCCGGAAGAAAAGGAAATGGAGTCCCAGATGGGAGGAAAGTGAGCAGGAGGGCGGGGGAGCCCTGCCGCCTCCCTGTAATGCCAGCCCTCCGGCCCCTATGCGATCTGATTTCCAAGCAGGGCAGGATGAGCACACTGGGGCCAGCCCGCAGTCCTGAGGGCAGGGCCCTAAGGTGCGCAGCGTTTTGTCCCACCTCACTGTACCCTCACACTGGCCCCCTATGATCAGGGGACAGAGCCTGTGAGCCCCACTGAGAGATGTGGAAACTGAGGCCCAGTAGACATGAAGTGCCAAAGTCACATAGCAAACCTTGGCCGAATGGCACCTGGGTCTCCTGACTCTGCCACTCCCTCCCCCCAGCTGAGTTGAGATCCTCGAATTATAAATGGTTGCTGTGCTTTGCAGGATGCTCGCCTTAATTCCTGCCTGGACTCCCCCTAACTGCGGCCTTCCACTGCGTTGGATGAGGCTGGCAAAGGGGGAGGGGCGGCCCTGCTCACATAACTGCCCTCCTGTGATGAGGAGCAGTAGTGGGGGCAGGTGACATCCCTTCCTGCCTCTGGGGGGGTCACGGCTCAAGTCAGAACCCAGGGTGCTTCCACTCCAACCTCTAAGAAAGAGACTCGCCCCGGCATGAGCCACGCCTGAGTCAGAATCTTCCTGGCTGAGTGCCTCCGAGCCTCAGTTTCCCTGTAAGTAAAATGGGGGTAAGAGAGCTGGCGAGGATGAAATGGGATGACATGCAGGGCAGTGCCTGGCACACAGTGAGCCCCCGGAACTGTTGACGCCCTCCGGTTCGACCCCGAATGATCCTGCCTCCCGGTTCTGTGGGGTGGGAAAGTGATCCCTCTTTGCAATACGGATTTATAAGAAGCCCAGCCCTGGAGCTATTTCGAGGCGAGGTGATAAACCAGCAGACCGGTGCCTTCGTCTGGTCATCACGACAGAGGGGAGGAAGCAGCCTTCCAGGCGCTGACTAATGTCTGTCTCAGTTTCATTTCGGGCTATCAGCGTGTGCTGGGCTCACCTGTCAATAGCTTCTAAATTTGTCCATTCCCACAGCACCCAGGACTGGGACAGACCTAATTAGGCTAATTTCAGTCTCCTAAGGGAAAGGAAAGGACTGAGTCCTCCCATCCTCTGACCCTCCATCGGCTGCTCCCCCCCCCCCACCAATCCCTACCTCTCGCCTCTCTGATTGGATGATGGAGAAACCAGCAAACTGGCCCCGGGGGCCTCGGGTGAGGCGTCCATGCAGAGGTAGGGCTGTGCCTGGGTGCTCATAGGAGGAAGGGTGCTGGGTCCCTCCAGAGGGGCACTCTCCCTCGCACGTCAGCAGTGAGCATTGATCTAGCGTGACCCTCTGTCAGCACCACCGTACTGGGCACTTCTCATCCATCATCCCATGCCGTCCTCACTACAACCCTACAGCAGGTGCTCTCATATCCCCATTCTACGGATGTGGAAACTGAGGGTCAGAGACTAAGTTTCCACGGATGGGTGTGCTGGAGGGGCGATCCTGACTCAGATGTGATAGACAGCGTCAGAAACTTCCACGAGCTCAGCTGCCGGTCCTTTAGGCTTCCCGTGTCCGCTGGCTCTTTACATCCTCCTTGTCTTCGTTTCAGGATTTTTATGGTTATTGTTGTTATTTCAAAGCCCCAACCTGTGACAGTTGTGCTGAGGAGATACAAGGGAGGCGAGACTAACATTTATAGACCACCTACTGTATGCCAGGCATCTCTCTGTATTCTCTCATCTCATCTTCCCCAGGGGTGTGCAAGTAGGCCGCATCATACCCACTTTGCAGATGAGAAAACTGAGGCTCAGAGAGGTAAAGTAGTGACCTGAGGCCACCCAGCCAGGAGGTGATGGAACAAGATTCAGACCCAGCTCCAGGGCTGCTGGAAGGTTGCAGGCAGGTGCCAGGGCGGGGACAGGAAATGACGGGGGATAACAATGACAAGGCCAAGAAATAAAGGTACCATGCCATTTGCAGGGTCCTCGCTCTGTGCCAGGCAGTGGCCAGGCATCTTATAGGCCTGGTTTTAAGGTGGCTGGAACTATAGAAGCATCTTGATAACAACGGGTACCAAAGGCTGAGTGCTGGCTGTGTATCAGGCGTGTGACCCAGAGCTTTAACGCTGCTTCCTCTGAGCACCCCAAGGAGCTCCATCTTACAGATGAGGAAACTGAGGCACAAGGAGGTGAAGGATCTGGTCCAAGGTCACAGGAGCAAGAATGGGAGTTGGGAATTCACTCTCAGCCTCCTTGCTCCAAATGCTGTGGGAGAGCTGGAGAGCTGTGTTCTAGACCCGACACTGCACGGATGAGAAAACCAGGACCTGGAGGGTGAGGTGTCTTGTTCATGGACCTGAGTGGATGGCAGAGCCAAGACTAGAACCCCACCCTTGATGCCCCATTCCCCTCCCAGCATCCTACCGCCAAATTGGTGGACCTAGACTTTACAGAGTCTTGGTACGTTTCTTCATTTGTTTTTCTTTAAGGAGAGACCTGGATGTTTTAGAGGAGATGTTTTTTTGATGGGAGGGCTGTTCGTTAATTGACTGCTTCCTAAGCACTCTGCCCTCAGGGAGACACGGAAAGTACAGAGTAGGTGACCTCTGTCCTCAATTTGTCTACAAAGTGCCCTGCTCCAGGTTCCGGGAGGATAAAATTAGAATCCTGCGTTCTCTGCAGAAAGCCAGGGCACGAGGCCATCGTGACATCCCGGCTGCTTCAGGGCAGATGCCAGGGGCGGAGGGGGCTGCTTTCAAAAACCCCACAGGTCCAAAACATCTCCCATAGTCAGGCTCCAAAATGCCTGACTTTCCAGCACCAGAGGGTCCCTTGGTCAGCGTCCCTTGGTCCCTCTCACGCTGACAGCGCCAAATGCCTCAGTGTGAAGGTGACTAATGGGCTCTTTGCTGATGAGCAGCCCGAGAACCCGTAATTTCTAGGGTGAGTGTTAGGGAGGTCGGCGCAGGTCGGGAAACCGTCAGGACCAACTTCCTCTGTTGATAATCTCTCCGTGAGCTGGCATCAAGGACGGACTCGTGCCTCCTTTATCCCAGGACAGAGCAGCTCGGTGCCCAAGGACAGGAGAGACCGGCTGTGGCCCAGTGTCCCGGATTAAATGGCAGGTTGAAGCTGGAGAGAGTTCAGGCTCCCACCCAATCTGGGACGTGGCCTCTGCGCATCCAGGGAGGGCTGTTCCTGAGACCCCAGGCCGAGTGCTGCCTCTGCCTCTTATTATCCACGTGCCCTGACATGTCCCCTCTCCAGGCCTCCATCTCCCCAGATATAAAATGGGAATCGTCCCACTTACCCCGCAGGACTGTCGTGAAAATTATATGAGGTAAATGGGTACTTGTTGAACCCTCAGGAGGACCCATGAGCCATCCATCCATCCATCCATCCATCTGTCCATCTGTCCGTCCATCCGTCCATCCATCCGTCCGACCGTCCATCCATCCATCCATCCATCTGGCCTTCGTTCACTAGCACCTGCTTTGCGCCAGGCCTATGCCAGTGCTAGGAGAGTGGTGAACAAGACAGACAGGGCTCCCTGCCCTCCTGGAGTTTACATTCTAGTAGGGGAGACCAACAAAAACAACTAAGTACATAAATTAGATCATTTCAGAGAGCGTTAAGTCCCATGAAGCGAATTAAAAAGGGCTAATATGACAGTCAGGGGCTGGCAATATCTGAGCTGGCTCCTGAGTCACTCTCTACCTAGGTTACAGTAGGTCAGAAACGTCCGGGGTAAAGAAGGAAGCCTGGGAGCATCGTGCTTGAATCATGTCCACTGGGTGATGTTGGTCCAGCTACTTAACTCTCGGGCCTCAGTTTCCTCAACTGTAAAGTGCAGACGAGAGTGTCCTTCCCATGGAGTAGTCGTGAGAATTTAATGAGATAATAAATGCAAAACACTTCCCACGTAGGCATTCAAGGAATAAGGATTCTTAAATTCTCTAACAATGGACAATACTCGTCAAAGTACTAATGATAAAAAAGCATCTCAAAAGAACCAGCTGCCTTAGCGAGGGTCTGCAGGACCATGGAAGCCCGAGGCTGAGAGAGGACGTTCTGACACCTGGCCTGAGGGGAGGGCTGTTAGAAGGGCCCCATCCCTGCCACTCACTGTTACCACTCAGCCCGCTACCCTGGGGGACCCTCCCTCTCTCCCACCTGGAGTCATGCCTAGGGCCCCACATCTGGGTCACCTGCCTTCCTGTCCTCAGGGACAGCCTGGGGAGAGGAGAGGGTAGTGTCCATTTCCCAGGTCAAACCCCAGAAAGGTGAGGAGCCGGGGTACATGTCCTCCACCTGGCGGGGGTCGGCGCCAGGTTATTTCCATGACGACAGCATGGGCGGATTTGGTTTTGTTTTTTTCCCTCTTTTATTTTGAAATCATTCTAGCTGAACTGAAGAGTTGCAACAATAGCCCAGAGAATTCCGGATGCCCTTCTCCCAGCATCCCTAAGGCCAACATTTCCATGACCCCGGTCCAATAGTGAGAACTAAGAAATCACACCGGGAGGTTTTTACGTAAGTGCTTCATACTGACTCTGGGAGGGCGGCGCGAACCTCAGGGAGCCCCAGATACCTTTTACAGCCTTTTCGAAGCCACTTCACATCCAGTGTCTTGTTTGTCTCTCACAAGGAATTGTCACTGCCCCCTCACTTCACTCCACTGACCAGTGGAGGAAGTGATGCCCGAGAGGTACGTTTCCCACCTAGTAGGGCCAGGCTGCTCCTGGACCCCAACTCTCCACACTGCCCCCCTCCCCGTGCTGTCCCCACATTATGACACTGCATCTTCTAGAGGCCATGGGGACTTACCTGGGGCCCCTGCTGCAGGGAGGGGACATGGCATCTCAGAGACACACAGTGGCAGAGGGTGGCAAACCCCTTCTGTCCTCTCTTGTCTCCTGGAGAGAAAAACAACAGAGAAGACCCTCCCTGGACCCCCTTGATTCCAAATAAAGGTCTCAGAAGAGCTGGCTGCTGGGCAGTCCCCTTTGACCGACACAGTAAGGACCCTGCAGTTGAGAGAACATGGGAAATGGGCAGAGGAGCTCACAGCGGGAGCCGAGGACCTCCTGTGGGCCAGGACACGTCTCTTCTGACCATCTCCGACCCAAGAAGCGGAGCTGACTTCTCTTCCTTTTACGGATGATGAGGAGGAGGCTCAGAGAGGCCAGGCACCTTTTCTGAGGTGACACAGCCCGTAAGTGGGAGAGCCAGATTTGAGGCCCAGGCTTCTTCAGCTGTGCCAGTCCTGTCACACAAGACGCCAGCCCAGCATGGCTACGGGTCTTTCCCAAACACACCCCACTGTTTCCTGCCCTCTGGTCCCCCACCTCAGTCCCTTCCTCCCTCTGCTTCTTGCTGTGGGAATCCCGCATCTTCTCAGGGACTCTCTCAGACCCACCTTCCCTCTGAAGGCTTCGCTGCTTCCTCAGAAGGCAGCTTTTCTCCCTGGGAAAGACAAGTCTCTGTGCCCCCTCATCCTTTCCCGGACACAGTGGCCCCTCGGTGTCTGGTGCTGAGCCAGGTGGTGGGATGGAGGCATGAACAAGGCGGGTGGGAGCTCTGTGTTCCAACGAGAGAGGCAGACGACAAAGGAATAAGCAACATGTACTCAAAATTATTTCCAGGGTGCTAAGTGCTGTGAATATAACAAAAAATGGTCATAGCAAAGAGGACCCCAGTCAGGCAGGTCACTACTTTCGCCAGAGTGGTCAGAGAAGGCCCTGGAAGAGGGACACTCGAGCTGAGACCAGGTGAGAAACAGCTGGGCCATGAGACAGTCTGGAGAGTGTCCTGAGCGGAGAGAACAGCAGGTGCAAAGATCCTGAGGTAGGAATGCACTCAGCGTGCTGGGGGCTCAGAGGAAGGCCGGCAGCATGGAGCACTTCCTGCCAGATATGGTCTTCTTCTCGGACTGGACCAGAAGCTCCTGCCGGCCAGGGACTATCTCCTGCTACCCATGTCTCCCCTCACCCGGTTCAGGCCATTCCTTTGTTCCTTCAGGAGGAGCTGGATTCATGAGAGGGACTCGATTGCCCCCTAGTGCCAACACTGGTCTCTGACATCATTAATCAGCAGGAGGTGAAGCCTGGCGGACGGACACCACTGGGGAGGCAGGGGCAGGCGAGCACCCGGCCTCCCCCACCGTGGCCTTGAAGGCAGGCCCATGGGGAGGAGCCTGGGCCCCAGGGCTTGACTCCCGGCTCAGCCACTTATAACCCTTGAGGCTCTGAAAGTCACTTCTCCTCTCCTGGCCTCAGTTTTCCCTTCTGTAAAATGGGGACAATGACTCCCCATGACCTGAGGGTCTGTCAGGAGGGTTAAGTGAGGAGCTGGTGAGACGGAGCCCAGCTCCTTCCCAGCTCCTGTACGCGCCCGGCCCTCTGGGCAGCGTGCAGAGGTCTCCACGTGCTCGGGGCTCCTCTGGGGTCTTGCTGGGTCCCTGAGGAGGAAGTTCTTGAACCTGGCTGCTCACCAGAACCACCTTTCAGTCAATAAAGTAGTCGTCCCCTCCTCCAGCCCTCCTAAGTCAATTCCGGGACAATGGCCTGGGAGCCTGTGTCTTCTCAGATTCTGCTGCTGATGCTGATGGGCAGCTGGGGAACGACCAGGCGAGAAAGGGCTCCCGGTCCAAAGTCGGAAAGACCTGGGTCTGCATCCTGGCCCTGCTTCTTCCTAGCTTTATGACCTTGTAAAAATTGCCGGACTCTGAGCCTCAGTTTCCCCATCAGTAGAATGGAAATAATGATAAAATGCACATTATAAGATTATTGTCAGAGTCAAATAAGATGTATATCAAGTCTTTAGAATCGTGACTGGCCTACGATAAACACTCAGAAAATTATCATTGCTATTATTATGGTAGTCATTAATAATTTGTGTAATAATACGATGATTTGTAGTTCTTAATAATTTAATCCTAAGTTATTATTGTTAATAATTTGCTTCATGACACCATGAAGCAAAAGATAGGGTAGGCTCGTCATTTCCCATCTCCATTCATTCATTCCCACACTCACTCCTGCCTTCACTCCAGGTCTTCGGCAGCAGACGTGGGAACCGAGACGTGGGAAGCCCGGTGCAGGGGCCCAGTCTCTTCCACGCTGTCCACTCTCGCTCACTGCTTTGTCGTTGTCTTTCGCAGAATTCTCCGTCCTGGTGGCTGAAAGCTAAGAGGCTCCGACGGCCCCGGGTCCTCCACCTCTCCACCCCGGACCCCCGATCTCAGCCCCTCTCGCCACCCTCCTGCGTTTCTGTTGAGTTTGTTTATGTTATTTTTTACTCCCCCCTGTGCCCTGTGGCCCTCGAGTGACACCGTTCTTCTGGAAAATGCTGGAGAAACAATAAAGGCTGTACCAATCGGACTCTGCTGCTCGGGAGGACTTGGCCTGGCAGGGTGTGGGTCCCGCCGTGACTTTGCAGACACACCTGTGCAGGGGTGGGGCCGGGATTTAGACGGTTAGAAGAGATGGGATGGAAGAGAAAGGTACTAAGCCTCTCTTCTGTGTTTGGTACTGAACGTGGTACTCTACGTGGGCTGCCCATTAATCCTTGAAACCACCCCATAAGGTAGGCAATGAAACTCCCATTTTACAGATGCAGAAACTAAGTCTTGGAGAGAAAAGTGATGTGTCTGAGCTGACATGGCTAGGACTTGTGGATGGACTGATGGATGAATGGATGCTCATTAAGACTCTTTTTGCTACAAATGACAGAAACCCAACTCAAAATGACTTAGGCAAAAAAGGAAGAAAACACAAAGACTTGACTGGTTATGTGCCTGAATAGTCCAGGGATACATCTTCAGGAACAGCTTGATCAAGGGGCTCAAGTGATATCATGAGGATTGAGTCCTTCTCTCTCCACCTCTGAGCATTGCTTTCCTTTGTGCAGGATGTGCTCTCAGGCAGGCTCTACTCCTGATGGGAGGGTTCCCCTGCAGCTCCAGGAGTACAGTCAGCAGTACCAGAAAACAAAGAGCTTCTTTCCCAGTCTTTCCATCAGAAGGCGTCAAATTTAGTTCCATCAATACCAGTAGGTAATGTTTATTGAGCACTTCCTCTGTGCTAAGCCCTTTCCATGTCCCCATCTGTACAACAGCCCTATGAAGTGGAGACTATTGTTATCTCCATGGTACAGGTAGGGAAACTGAGGCACAGGGAAGTTAAACGTTTGTCCAAGATGACATGCGAGTAAGTGGTGAAGCAGGACCCCAACCCCGGCAGTCACCTGCAGAGCCTGTGTCCCCCACTGAACAGGTCACAATGGCCAGAGGATGGGGCTGTGATTGGCCCACCCTGGATGGTGCCCATCTGCGGAGACAGGTGGGGTCAGTCACACAGAAAGCTCATGGCCTGAGAGTGGGGGAGAGGAGTCCCAGGGGCCATCAGAAAAGGGGACGGAAGCTGGGGGGTGAGCATGGCAGCAGCCTGCAGGATGGCTTCCGCCCTTTCCCATGGCCGCCGTGGGGTGGGAACTGGAGCAGTGTTTTCCCTCCCATGTGTCGGGTCTCCAGACCCTGCACCCAGCGGTGCCACTCGACGCTTCCCCTGGGCCCCAAAGTGTCGCCCTGGGCAGGCCCGTCAGGGAAGGTGCTTGCCGAGGGCGAGGCCCGGGGCAGGCAACCCCATCAGGATTCAGGCTGTGGGGCAGAAAGGGACAGGCCAACTTCCAAGGTGGCAGCCAGGCCGAGCCAGCAGGCCCGGGCCTGGGAGGGGCCTTGGGACCAGAACCGGAATTGGGCCAAAGCAGCAGCAAGCCCCACAGGGCCATCCCGCCGTGGGCTCAGCGAGGCGCCCGGCACCGGAGCTGCGGGGCTGCACCTGAAGGCGGGGGCTGAGCCAGAGGTCAGCGGGTGGACGCGGGCCGAGGGGGCTGGGAACGTGTCTGAGTGTGTGAGTGAGAGGTGGCGTGAGTGTGTGGCCAGTGTGAGGGCACACGTGTGCACACGTGCTGTGACCGCAGTCGGGACCAGGGTAGACGCAGGTTCTCATGTGGGGTCTGAGGGGGCCCGACTTTGGACACTGAGGATGGGGCGGGGCTGAGAGGCTGCAGACGGGCACCCAGTACTGGGCTCCTGCGGAGTGCGGCGGGGCTGGCACTGGGGCTGCGGAGCCAGTTCAGGGCCCTGCGAGGACAGGCAGCTCAGGACGACAGTGACAGCTGCTGCTCCCGCTGGCCGGGGTGGCCTTCAGTGCCTCTCGCCCCACATGCAACAGACCGCCCACACGTCGCAGTTCAGACGCAGGGCAGCACGTGACACAGCCAAGCTGGTTTGAGAGCAGGGCCGTCCTGACTCTTAGAGGACACAGGACATCGGCTCCGGGGCCGTCCATTGGGAAAGGATGTACCTGGAGCCAGGGCAGGACAAGGTCAGGACAAGGTAGGGGCACCTTGTGGAGGGTGGGGGGGTAGCAGCAGCATGGTCAGGGAGGGAGTAATGACAAGCAACGCTGACACCAGCAGTCAGTCGCCAAGCCCTCCTACGTTGTTCTTGCTTCTGCCCATTTCCCTTGCCCTCTCTGCCACCCTGTGGGTCCAGGCCCCATGGCGGGGCAGGGTAGGGGCCTGACTCCACGGAGCCGTGTGGCCTGGGTCTCACGTTCAAGAAAAGCCTCCCGTTCGGACTTCGGGCATCTCTTCCCATGAGGCAACACCTCCAGTCGCCGTAACTCAGGTTGGGCATTTCTGTATATTGGGACCTCTGCCATGAGCGGGTGACCTGGCTTCACCCAGGCTCTGAGAGATGCAGGCGGGCACTGCCCAGCCCCTGACCGTGGCAGTGGCCTCCTGGCCTGTCTCCCGGCACCCCTCCCCCTCCCCAATCCACTCCGCACCCAGACCCCCCCAGGGCTCTTTCCAAAGCAGAGCAGGTCACACTGTTCTCCTGCTTAAAACCGTCCAGCGATCGTCCCATTATAGAATAAAACAATTCTATTTTATTTCTAATTTTATAATATATCTCTATAAATAATTTATGGACTAAAAATCCAAGTGCAGCCTTTCCTGCGCACAGGGCCGGCCCAGCCTCCCTCTCCCGCCTGTGCCCTCCCATCCCTTCCCCCTCCTCCCCGCCCTCTGCTTCCACCCTCCTTCCCCTGCCTCAGCCCTATTCACCTTCAGGACAGCTGCCCTGGACGATGCCCCCCGGCCGGGCTTGGAGCCCCTGAACTTCCCCTCATCACAGGTGAAATGGGAAAAAAAAGGTGTGACCACCTAATTCACCGCCATGGCTCCCAGAGATGGAAAGATGCCCGAGGGCATGTCTGTGGGGTCCCCGTGACCCCAGGGCCTGGCACGCTGGAAGCTGTCTTGACGCAGATGTGGCCACAGAGGTGCAGCGTGGCCCGTGACTTGCTCAGAGCCACACAGAAGTGCAGAGCAGAGCGGAACAGAACAGTCGCCTGCCACGGGGTGCCTCATCCACACACCTTCCAACTCAGCGAGGAGGGTGGGGCTCAGAGGGGAGCCACTGTCGGTGGACTCCGGCACCCCCCGCCACCCAGCCGTCCGACCCCCAACAACTCCCCTCCTGCTTTGCTCCTCAGCTGAACACGACTGACTCCTCTTGATTGTTGTGCTCAGAGGAGCCTCCCTCATGACCTCCGCCCCCTTCTGTCTGGGAGAGGCTGGGGGCAGGGAGGGGGGCCGGGAGGAGGGGCCGGTTCCGAGGGCAGCCTGTGGGCAGAGTGCCGACTGCTGGATGGAAGGTCCCGGAGCAAGGAGAGGATGCAGATAGCGGGGAAGGAGGGAGCGAGGGAGAATCAGACGCGGGCAAGGACGGAGGGGAAAGTCGAGACGGGGACCTCTCTCCTCTTTCAGCCGTGGGCTTGGAGAAGATGACTTGGCTCCACCTTCCGGCTGGACAGAGCTGCCTTCCCAATCTGCTGCCTCCTCCTTTGAGCACCCACTATGTGCCGGGTGCTTCATATTTGCCGCCTCTTAACCCACACCACCACCCTCCACAGAAGAGAACAGTCTCCATTTTGCAAGTGAAAAAAACTAAAGTTCAGAGAGGTTAGGTAAGTCGCCCAAACCACACAGCTAATAAAAATGAAAATAGAAAACGGAAAATGAAAACATTTATTCACCCATCCAACAAATAATTTTGGAGTGCCTACTTGTGCCTGACATGGCTAAGCACTTCAGAAACATCAGCTCACTGAATCGTCATAGTAACTGCTAGAACCTTTCCCAAAGCGTTCAGCCTCCCGCTGGCTCTGCCTCCGACAGTAGATTCCCCACCCTGGGGCCCCTGCGGCCACTCTACAGGGAGAATTAACACTGGAAGATTCGAATTCAGTGAATTTGATATTCGAGTTTAAACAGGAATCAGGAGGTCGTTTATGAGGGGCGGTTCAGAGGGGGACCGGATCACTGCCCACTTTCTGTCCTCCTCCATCGGTCCAGCCAGTCCAGGAGAAGGGCCTGGGCAGCCAGCCTGGACCCCAGACCGTGTCCCGAAGGGCCCTCACCTGCCCTACCTTCGTTTCTGGTCTTGTTGCGCCTTCTCAGGGAAGTGGCAGAAGACGTGTCCGCATCCGGGGCTTTATGAGGTCAGACTGAGGGCTCCCCGGGGCCAGGGCAGGCTGCCCCACGCATGGTGGCACTCAAGCCAGGGTACCCTCACTATCCCTCCTTTGCAGATGAGGAAATGGGGCGCAAGTGTCTTGGCTGAGATTCCAGGACCCCCTTGCTCACCCCCACTCTTTGCCTGAGGGGGACAGAGCCAGGATTTAAACTCCAAGGAGCCTGAATCCAGCGCCCGAGGCCACATTCTTCACCTGCTTCTCCCACGTCCTCTGTGGGCATCTCCGGGCCTGCCTGTGGCTTCCACGCATTCACTAACCCTTCGTTGCTTTGTGCTCCCTCTCTCCTTCTCAGAGTGCCTCAAACTCCTTCACAACCTACAAAGCCCTTCGTGTCTGGCCCCTTCCAGCCTCACCAGTCTCGTCACTTGCCACTCTGCCTGCATGCTCCTCTCTCCCCACCTCCACTTGGACCCCAACCCTACATTCATTCCCTGCATTCTCTGCTCCAACCAGAGAGAGTGTGCCATTCCCCAAAGCCACATTTTTGGCTGGACGCTGTTTCTTTCCTGCCTGGCTAATTCCTATGCAACCCCAGGCCTCAGCCCAACAAGGCTGCCTCTTGGAAGCCTTCTCCACTCCCAATGAACCCCCAAGTGTAGCTGCTCACTTTGACTTACAACCCTTCCTTAAGTCCCTACTATGCCTCAGGCACAGTAGGGCTACAATCAATAAACCAGATCAGGCCTGCGCTCATGGAGCTTCCATCCCAGGGGACCCCACTCTGTGCTCTGGGCTGCCCTCGACACCCACTCCACTTCATGTTTACTGCCTCTTCATAATCTATCTTCCTCAAGGGAAGAAAATGTTTGCCAATCATGTATCAGCTGAGGGTTTAGTATCCTGAATATACAAAGAACACTTACAATTCAACAACAAAAAGATAACAACCTATATCTGTCAGAGTTTTCCAGAGAAACAGAACCAATAGCAGATATATATATATCTCCAAGTATATATGATTTATTGTAAGGAATTGGCTCATGTAGTTATGGAGGCTGACAAGTCGCAAGGTCTGCAGGGTGAACTGGCAAGCTGGAGAGCTCGTGGTGAAGTTCCAGTTCAAGTCTGAAGGCAGGAAAAAAGCCAGTGTCCCAGCTCAAAGGCAGTCAGGCTGAAGAATTCTCTCTAACGCAGGGAAGTCAGCCTTTCATTCTATTCAGGCCTTCAACTGATTGGGTGAAGCCCACCCACATTAAGGCGGATCATCTGCTTCACTCAGTCTGCCAATTTAAATGCTACTGTCATCCCAACACACTCTCGCAGAAGCACCCAGACTAATGTTTGACCACACATCTGGGCATCCCATGGCCCAGTCACGTTGACACATAAAATTAACCGTCACAAAATCCAATTTTAAAATAGGCAAATGACCTGAACAGGCATTTCTCCACAGAATATACACAAATGGCCAACAAGCACATGAAAAGATGCTCAACATCACTGCTCATTAAGGAGCTGAAAATCAAACCCACGATGAGATACCACTTCACACCCATTAGGATGCCTATAATCCAAAAAAGGAAAAGAAGAATTATTGGCAGGGATGTGGAGAAATTACTACTCTCATGTATTGCTGGTGAGAACAGAAAATGGTGCAGTCACTGTGGAAAATATTTTGGTGGTTCCTCAAAAAGTTAAACATAGGATTCCTATATGCCCCAGAAATTCACTCCTAGGTATACATACAAGAGAAATGAAGCCATATGTCCACTCAGAAACTTGTATACAAATGTTTATAACAGCATTATTCATAATAGCCAGAAGGTGAAAACAACCCAAATGTCCATCGGTGGATGGATGGATAATCAAAATGTGGTATATCCATACAATGGAATATTACTTGGCCATAAAAAAGAACAGGGGGCTGGCCCCGTGGCGTAGTGGTTAAGTTTGCAAGCTCCATTTTGGCAGCCTGGGGTTCATGGGTTTGGATCCCAGGCACAGACCTACACACTGCTCATTAAGTCATGCTGTGGTGGCGTCCCACATACAAAACAGAGGAAGATTGGCATGGATGTTAGCTCAGGGATCATCCTTCTCAAGTAAAAAAAGAAAAGAAAAAAAAGAATAGAATACAGATATATGCTATAACATGGATGGACCTCAAAAACATTATGCTAAGTGACACAAAAGGTCACATATTGTATGACTCCTCTTACATGAAATGTCCAGAATAGGTAAATCCAAAGAGAGAGAAAGCAGACTACAGGTTGCCAGGGGCTGAATGAAAAAGGGGAATGGGGAGAGATTACTTAATGGGTATGGGTGTTCTTCTGGGGTGATCAAAAGTTTTGAAACTAGAGAGAGGTGGTGATTGCACAAGATTGTGAATACATAGATGCCACCGAACTGTACACTCTGAAACGGTTCATTGTATATGATGTGAATTTCACCTCCCTCATCACCATTGGCATCACCTCCATCACCACCATCGCCATCACTTCCATTATCACCATCACCTCCATCATCACTATCACCTCCATCATCACCATCGCCATCACCTCCATTACCACCATCACCATCACCTCCATCATCACCATCACCATCACCTCCATCATCACCATCACCTCCATTATCACCATCACCTCCATCATCACTATCACCTCCATTATCAACATTGCCACCACCTCCATTACCACCATCACCATCACCTCCATCATCACCTCCATCATCACCATCACCTCCATTATCACCTCCATCATCACCATCACCTCCATTATCACCATCACCTCCATCATCACTATCACCTCCATCATCACCATTGCCACCACCTCCATTACCACCATCACCTCTGTCATCACCATCACCATCACCTCCATTATCACCATCACCTCCATCATCACCATCACCTCCATCATCACCATTGCCACCACCTCCATTACCACCATCACCTCTGTCATCACCATCACCATCACCTCCATTATCACTATCACCTCCATCATCACCATCACCTCCATCATCACCATCACCATCATCTCCATCATGACCATTGCCATCGTCATCACCATCACTGTCACCTATCTTCCCCATTTGGTCATTAGGTTTCCTGAGAGCTGGAATCATGGTTACCTCACTCACCATTGTAACCCCAGCACTCCACACAGTCGCTGGCACAAAGGAGGTGCTTAATACGTCTTTGTGGAGTAAATAAGCACATAAAACAAAGAAGAACATTCACGAGTGAAGAAAAAAGCAAGGCATCACCAGATGGAGGATGGTGATCCTTTCCATAAGTAAAGGCAGGGAGTGCAGCCTGAGGAGGAAGTGGGTTTATTTTGTGTGATTCTGCAGGCCCCAAATCAGGACCCACTAGGGGATTTACGAGGCAATGCTCTTGACTAAACCTAAGGAAGCCCTGTCTCCCCTTTGAGCTCCTGGGCAGTAAGACGGGCTGGCCTGTGTGGCAGTGAGCGTCCTGTCATGAGAGGCATACAAATGCAGATGAGAGGACTTGTTGAAAGAACTCACACATCAGCAGGAGAGGTCCCCTAGACAGCCAGTTCCTTCCAACTCTGAGAGGCTGTGATCTGGGCCGTCAGAAATCCATTTAACTTCCCGCTGGCTGCTCGCTACCCTGCCGCATCAATCGTCCACCCAATATTTATTGAGCACTGATATTGCGCGGATGGATCCAAAGAGGTATGGGGTCCTAAAGAGGCAGAGAAGTTTCCAGGTCGTTCCTTTTATTTTCTCCCTCCCGACATGACCCAGTGTTCAGAACGTCAGCTCAGCAAGGCTCTGATGTGCAGATGTCACCAGGTTCACCTAATGTCCCTGCTGCAGGTTTCTGCTGTCCCCTTGGTGTGCTCCCCGCCTCCTGGCCCCGCACTGACCCGTACTGGCAGCCTCGCCACCAGCTGCCGGGACCGACGCCGCTCTACCGGGCTGACCTGTCTGCCTACGTCCTGGCCCCTCTCTCCCCCAGGGCCAGGCCCTCTGTCCAGAAAGGAGGCTCCTGCAGCGCCAGGACGGCCAAGGTTGAGGAAAGTTATGGGGTACCCACGAATCAGCTATAGTGTGTCCTGTAAACTAGCCGTGGTGAATGTTCTATAAGGACATGGGGAAAGATCTGTGATGGGAATTTTAATTGTTTATAGGTGACACATTTTATATTATATCAAAGTTTGCCTACTCATCAGTATCGTTGCCTACTTACCATTAATTCTGCCCTCTTTCTTTCTATCACAATCCCGTTTGGGGGCAGGACAGCAATGCACCCTGTGAAAAAGACTCCCCTGACCTGGAGACACGGTTTTGGTCCATGAGATATAAACATACATCCCTGGGTAGGGCTTGCATGGAAGCTTCTGAAGAAGCAGATCCCTTAGACTTTCAGCCTTTGCCTTCCCCCTTCACCCTGTCTAGGATGCAGCCTTGGTGCCCAAAGATGGAGCTGCCTGCTTACGACCATGGGGATTAAAGACACAGCTGGCGATGGTGCCATCGGGAAGCTGGGAGGAGCCTGGTTCCTGACGGCTCCTTGAAGCCCTGGTATCAGCCTGGCAGCTGCCAACCTTGAGAGTCCTCGTGACAGGAGGAAAATAAGGCCATATTGGTTAAGCTGCTGTGGTTAGCGCATGAAGCAAACCGAATTGTAACCAATGCGATTCTAATTAAAGACAATGTACAAAATGCAGTGTCGTGGGTTGACTCGATATGTCCTCTTGGAACCTCAGAATGTGACCTTATTTGGAATGAAGGTCTTTGCAGATGTGTTAAGGTGAGGACCTCAAGATGAGGTCATCCTGGATCAGCGTGGGCCCTAAATCCAACGACACGGGTCATGAGAAAACACACAGGGAAGACGCCGTGTGAAGATGAGGCAGAGGCGGGAGTGATGAGGCCACAAGCCAAGGAGCAAACGTCAGGAGCCACCAGTTGCTGGAAGAGGTGGGGAAGGGTCCACCCAGGAGCCTTCTGAGGGAGCGCGGCCCCTCACAGCTCATTTCAGGCTTCCGGCCTCCAGAACTGTGAGAGAAGAAATTCCTGTTGTTTGAAGTGACCAAGTTTGTGGTCATTTGTTACAGCAGCCCTAAGACACAAATATATACAGAAAAGGAGGTGTCACAGAAGATATGACATCAAAGCTGGGCCTTCAAAGCATAACTAGGAGTTCTTCGGTTAAAAAAGACAAGAAGGGCCTTCTAGAAACACGGGTGGCAAACTATGATAACATTAGCAACACCGTTGAGTGCGTCCTCTGCTGCGTGCCTTATGTCCCCTCTGCCCTAATCCTTACGCCAAGCCCCGGTGATGGGTATTGTTATTCTGACAGCACAGGAAACTGAGGCAGAGAGGGGTTAAATGCCTGAGCTGGTCACAGCAGGTGCTCCTGCCACCCCAAAGATCCAAGACTCATTGTCCAAGGGGTTTTTTGTTCCTGGCTTTGGATGTCCAGCCCCGACACAAGACACAGCGGAAGTGCCGAGGGTCCCAGCCGTGCAGCCCTGGACCACTGCCGGATGATGAGCCGGATACGAACTCACCAGCATCCTCAGCCCTCAGTGGGGTGACTGCAGGCACACTGCACACAGTCTCCCCAAGTCCCCAGCAGGGCTGAGCTGCCCACAGAGGCAGTTGGCTTAGTGGTGTGCCCTCCTGGCTCCTTTCCCCTTGTCGATGCAAAAAATCCATAATCAATTTATAAGTCAAAATTGGGGTGACTTTATTATGAGCCAGGTTCGAGGACTATAGCCCAAGGCCTTCCATCTGCAAGGAAGGAAGGGCACCAAAGTGGGGTATACAGAGTGGGTATATACCATCTTGGAACAAAGAGCATACATCACGTACGACAGGATTATCTCTTTTACTGTCATGAGATGCTTAGCTGGCACAGCAGGTCAGCAGTCAGCAGGTCAGCGGTCACAAGGTGAGCACAGTAGGTAGATAATTAATCCTTAGTTTCCAGGAAAAGATGGTTATCCTTAAAGAAATGCCAATATGGGGGAAAGCTACATCCCTATCTTTGAGTGCATCATTCTTATCTTTGGGACACTGTAAATGTTTAAAGCAGATGTACAATGCATGCTCAACAGGCCACATCAGGTCCTTTTGGATAAACGAGGTCAGGCCAAATTAATTTTACACCAAAACTTCCTTATACACTCCGATATTTCCCGTTGCTTTTTATTTATTTATCACCCTCCACGTCTCGTGTTCCTGCTCCCCGAGTGGTGCTTCCAGGGATCGACTCACATTAAACTGCTGTGCTCAAGTCCTTGCTCAGAACTCCAAACCAAGACAGGGTTGGAGTCAGAGCCCATCCCTGGTTTCTCAGACCCCAGAGCCCAGGCTTGGACGGACCCACTAAACTCCTCTGCCCCGTGGGGTTATATGCATAACAGCTCCGAGGTGCATCCCATAGTTAGGGACACAAACTTGCAGTGGCCAGCTATCTGCAGCCAAGAGCGGGACGCAGCAGAGAAGCAGCAGCCGAGGGACGACATGGAGGCAGCTCTGATGGTGAGGCTCTTGAACATCATGCTGCGGAAACAGAACATTCTAACGTTTTCTACATGCACCACAGCGTCTCTGGTGCTGACTTGGATGCGCTCCAAGAGATGCCCGCCCCCTCTCTTACTACCCCAGCTCCTCCAGGTCTCAGGCCACTTGTCACCTCTCTAAGGCTCACCTCTGTTAACTCTCCAGAAACAAGCAGAGGGCAGTTGGTTGGGCAGAGTGCTTCGGAGACAATCGTGGCACGGCCGCGAAACTTGCTGGGCGAGCCAGCGCCGGACGAGAAATTGCCACGCCCCAGCAGTTCTGCCAGATTCAAAGCTTTTTGCTGGTCAGTTATTGAAAGGTTTCTTGCGTAATCATCAGAAAACACTGCCGCGTCAGCATTGCCAGAGACACCGTCGCGCATGATCTGCTCCGGGCCAGCCCTTTCTCTCCTTCAAGAAGGTGAATAACACGGAGGAAGCGATGACCAATTTCTTCTGCCACAACAAACTGCTTCAACGGGCACTTTATTTCTGTCTAAAGGAAATTGCCTTTATTTCTTGTGTTTCTTGCAAAGAAAGCTTCCTGTGCCTCGGTGGACGGTAGAAGTACCTTAAAGCTATTCGTTCATTCATTCGTTGAACAACCACATGCCCGAGGGTAGTCATAACCGCCAGCATTTGTTGTGTGTTTGCTCTGTGGCTCATCGAGCGCTTCACACGCATCACCCCATTAATCGTCCCAGCTCCCTGGGGTCGCTCAGTAGCTCACTTTACAGATGAGAAAACAGAGGCTCAGCAAGGCTCATTAGCTCTCCCTAGGCCACTCAGCCGGTCAGCAGTGCAGCCGCATTCAGACAGAGAAGATGTGCATTCCAATCCCCAGCCACGTCATGTCGGAATCGTCATTTAACTGGGCCTCAGTTTCCTCCTCTGGAAAATGGACATGCTGACTATTGAAGTTTGAGAGAACAGACCAGAGCTATCGGAGGGGCGACGTGCCGACACTCTGAGGGGCCACGTCACACGATCTGGCGCCTGCTCTTCAGCCTCCCATATCCTAAATCCGCTTTCCCCCCAACAAAGATTCAACTTGTGAGATTTTAAAAACTTTTCCCAGGAAGCCAGATGTCGGAACTTCTCTTTGGGGCTGCTGAGGGCCGTCTCACTGACAGGCTAGACCAGAGGCTCCTTTTTTGTTCCCAGTCAGACTCCAAATCCAGGTCTGTTGGCTTCAAAGTCCGTCCTCCTGTCCATCGGCACCCACGGGAGCCAGCGCTGGCACCATCAGGCACGTGGCCCTCGGGGGTGATGAGTCCACAGCATCTGGGCTGCCCGTGTCTCCCCAGCCCCCCTTCCAGAGTGCGGGACGCCTGTGCATAGGAGCAATCCCGCCTGTCCACAGCTTCCCCAGGCTCGGCGGGCACGCCTGGGGGCCGCCAGTCAGGTAACATGCCGGTCAGCCCGTGTTTACCCCCTGGACCTTCCATCCTGAACGGCTCTCGGGCATTTTCAGCCCAAGAGGCTGCCAGGTTCCAACTCACAGGTGCCATGATGCGGTGTGATGACGTGGCCCGGGAAGACCTGGGGCAGCAGACAGGAACCGACCTCTGGATGGAGCCCTTCCTGGTAACAGTCACAGCCCTCCCCTTTGTCAGCACTTCACAGTTTGCAACGGATACCTTAGGCAACACGTGGCACCAATTTTGACCCTCACAGGAACTCTCTGGGGAGGGGGATATTGTTATTCCCAAGTCCAGCTGTGTCAGGCGGCCTGTGGTGGGAGGTCAGTCAGGGCCTGAGTGCACTCAGCCCCAAGGGAAGGAGGCCACCCGAGGGCCATTTCAGGAGCAGGGAGCAGAGGAGCCTCTGATCAGGGGCAGGAGGAGAACCAGGAGGAGGGGCGTCACCGAGCAAGGCAGAGAGAATGCCGGGAGGGAGGAGCGGCCCCATCGGAGACAGAGTGGCAGAGTGGCCCCGAGTGTGGCTCAGGGAGCCAGCCTGCCTGGGTTCGAATCCTGCCCCACTGTTTCAAGCGTGTGACCCTAGGCACGTTACTAACCCTCTCTGTGCCACAATTTCCTCATCTGTAGAATGGGGATAACAGTAGTCCCCACCTCACAAGGACACCCAGAGGCCTAAGCTCTTATCACGGGCCTGACATGTACTGAGTGCACAGTGTCCCCGAGTCCTGCTGCCTGGCATTGGAGGTGATCACTCGGCCGTGAGTGGCCTTGGACACAGGGGAAAACTGTTGGCAGTAGATTATGGAGTAAGCGGGAGGTGAGGGGATGAAAGAGGGGTGGGCACGTCCTTTCAGAGGAGCCGAGCCTCGAAAGGAGGCATGGGGATGCAGGACTGAGGGACAGGCTCCTTTGGGAGCTGCAGACGACTGGAGCTTATGTGGGCAGCGTGGGGGCGGGGAGGGCAAGGGGGCAGAGAAGACGGAAGGCCTGGGAGCCAGAGGGGGTAATGGTGGAGGGGCCCAGACCCAGGAGGAGGGACTGGCCACCCCCCCTGTCTGAGGGTCCAGAGGTAGATGAGGACACAGGCTGCCAGGTGGGTGAAGGAGCGTGTATTGGAGTTGGGAATGGAAACCTGCCTGGAATTGACACCGGCAGAGATGGACGAGAAGGGTGCCCCTGAGCACAGCCCACCCTCGTCACAGAGATGACAGTCCGAGTCCAGACAATGCTTCTCAAACCTTTATTGCTTCCTAGAAGGCTTCCTGAGTTTGACTCCAAGCTCTGCTCCTGTGTGACCTCTGGCAAGTTACTGAATCTCTCTGTGCCTCAGTTTCCTCATCTGGAAAATAGGAATAATGATGCTCCCTACCTGTCAAGATTTTCATGAGGACAAGAGGCAATAATCTAAGGGCGAGCCTGGCGCAAGGGCCAATTACTGTTGGCCTCTACTATTAACTATTATCACAATGGGCACGGTTTAAAACTACTGGGTTAAGACAGTGATTCCTCCAGAGGCTCTTTCTCCCGTGTGAATATGCCCCACAGGTTTAGCCCATATTTACAGAATTCCTACTCCATCCCAGGCACTGGATGTGACCCCTGCAAAGGAGACATGGCCCCTCCCCCAGGAGTTTGCACGCAGGGTGAAAGAGCTGTGCTCCTGTCACCACGCTCATAGAGGCTCACCCTGGGCTACTCACCCCATCATTGAATCCTCACCACAAAAGCCCAGGACCAAGGGTCTATCATTGTTCCCATACCACTCGGCAGAGAGGGATGGTAAGCTGCCCAAGGTCACACAGCGATGAAGTGGCCCAGCTGGGATTTGAACCCCAGGAGTCTGGCCTTAGAACCTGTGACTTAGCCACTGTGCTACACTGCCAATAACTACAAACCCTGGTCATGGCTATGATGGAATGTACAGGACACATGGAGCAAGTGATGTCTGAGCTGAGAAAAGCACAGTAGGAGCTAACTAGGTTAGGAGGGGAGAGCAGGGGCAAAGGCCCTGGGGCAGGAGAGGCAGGTCAGGTTTGAGGACGGAGAAAGCCAGCTTGCCCTGGGCACAGAACGCGAGATGAAGCTGGAGACAGGCAACGGCCTGCGCACCAGGCTGGACAGCTCTGTGGGGAAAGCAGACCTTACCCCAAGGACAGCAGAAAGCCTTCGGGGGGGTTGCAGTGGAAATAGGACAAGATTGAGAAAGCCCACTCTCTCAGCGGAATAGGACACAGCCATTAAAAAAGAACAAGGGGCCCTCTGGGTGCCAGCGTGGAAACTCCCCAAAGTATATCCCTAGATGGAAAAAGCAAAGTGCAGCAGAGCGTGTGTGACAGCTTCTGCTATTTTAACGTCTTAAAGACGGCCTGGCAGCTAGGTGGGAAATGCAGTGGGGAGGGTCAAGAGCGGATTCAGGGGAACGATGAGAGAGCGAGGCTCTGGACCGCTAAGTTTTTAGGAGGAGGGGGCAAGAACATGGTTAGACGGGGTGACCCTGGGCTGCAGCTGCTTGGGGGGCTACCTGGGAAAGGCATTGTGTCACTGGACGGGACAGGACAGGGTGAGGCGAGCAGAAAGTGGGCGGAAAAAGTAGAGCAACAGGAACGAGCTTAACTTTGCCCCTAGCAGAATTTGGCCTACGTTCAGAGGGAGCCATGGGAAATAGACATGCTAAATGTGGAATGTTCTAGAACAGCAGCTCCCGGCTCCCGCAGATGAGCTATCGCGGGCTGTTACAGCCTCCGCGGCTCAGGAGGGATGATTTACTCAACTTTAAATACACGCAGCCTCGCAGTAAATCAAAACCGCGACAGGC
Source organism: Equus quagga (assembly GCF_021613505.1). Lineage (NCBI taxonomy): Eukaryota > Metazoa > Chordata > Mammalia > Perissodactyla > Equidae > Equus > Equus quagga. Next base: position 12,051,174 of record NC_060285.1, read on the forward strand.
AGCGCTCAGGGGCCCCTGCAGCCGGCATTGTCCCGGCGCCTGCTGCCCTCTGCTGACGCCATCAGGACATCACGGCCTCCGCGCGATTCCGCGGCCACCACTCAGGGCTGCACTTTGCATTCCGGGCGCGCAGAAAGTGAGTCAGTCACATTCCCTCTGCCCTTTACCGAGATGGCCACCACCGCCAAGCACCGCATCAGCGAGGCATAAACAACCAGGCCCACGTGAACAGCGAAGGTCATTACCAGCAGAAGGCGGTGTCCCAGAAGGCAGATGCGACACAGCGCGTTATAGGAAACTGCAAAACAGAAGCCACGGCTGCATGAGGGCTCACCCTAGGGGGATTCATCAGCATCCCAAGGGCTGTTCAGAAGAGCTGGTGTATACGGAGCCTTCCCATTTGTCAGGCGCTGTCCTAGACCCCTGACGTGTGTTAACTCAGCTAGTCCTGAGGCACCCACGCGAGCAGGGATGGGGAAACAAACCTTACAAGGCAAAGCAGGATTCACACCGACAGTCTGAGCCCCGGTCCTTGCAGATTTCAATTTTAAGAATCAATATTCCCTACTCACTGAGTTCATACCTCAGTGGTCCTCACCCACGGACAGTTTTGCCCCCTAGGGAACACTTGGCAATATCTGGAGGCATTCTGGGTTGTCACAACGAGAGAGATGATTCTGGCATCCGGTGGGTAGAGGCCAGAAAGGCAGCCAGACATCCTACAATGCACGGGACAGCCCCCGCAACAGAGAATTAGCCGTTTTAAAATGCCAGCGGTGCCAAGGCGGAGAAACCCCGATCTAAATACACGCCACTCCTACGACTCTCCCAGCCCTCTCTTCTGCGTCGCCCTCTGACATGAAGGCATTACAGCAAATCCGCTCTAATGTACGAAAGATATTACTCCTGAGGATCCATGCCAGATAACCCTCAAGAGGCCTTCCCCACGCACGTCCCCTAAAGCCTCTTATTTACCCAAAGCGACTATTTTGCACCCACCGACGACCCTGCTAGTACACTCTACAAGCAGTGGGGCTCCGAGGAGCGGCCCCAGCCCTGAGCGATGGAGGAGGGACTGTGCCTGCAGTGAGCACCCTGATCCCGGGTGCATCGTGCTGTCCCTGGCACCGAGCTGCAGCTCAGACGCGTGCTCCTTGTCAGGGCTGTCGGGAAGCATTCAACCCCAGGATGATTGAACAGTCCCCAGGAACGACTTGTCAGCAGCTCCCTCCCCGCCTCCTTCTCCCCCAAAGCCCTTGCTTCCTGACCAGCCCAGTGGCCCTGTCCCTGGCCTTGGGGAGCAGTGCTGTTAACCCCTCCTCCACGGAGCCTACAGGTCTGTAGGGTCTGTTGGATCTGTAGGTTCTACAGGTCTGGAGCTGGCTGTGCAATGGGGGGCGGGGGGAGGATGCGAGGGTGGAGGACCAGGCATCAGGCTGCCCCCATCTGAATGGCCATGACATCCCTTCCAGAAATAAGCCAGTTACCTGCACAAGAAGTGATGCTCAAGATTGGTCCTTGTTGAATGAGTGAATGACCAGAAGGGCAAATCCTATGAGATTCATTCATTCATTCTAAAATATTTGCTGAATATCTCGCCAGGCTGGGCACGGTCCCAGACGCTGGGAGGACAGAACAGACCAATCTCTGCTCTCATGAAGCCTCCCTTCTAGAGGACGGAGACAGATACTAAACAGCCAGACAAGTCCAAATGGAACATAATATGGGGCAGTGCTGTGGAGAAAGTAAAGAAAGGCAAGAACATTGAGGCTGATGGGTTGGGGGCGATCCTTTAAATGGGGTGCTTTGGAGGGCTTCTTCAAGGAGATGACATTCAACCAAAGATCAGAAGGTCATGAGGGGAAGAGTCACGTCACCATGTTGAGAACAGTAGGTGCAAAGGCCCTGAGGTAGGAAGGGTCTTTAAGAGTTTGAGAAACAGTAAAACAACCAGAAAAAGGGGATAAAGATGGGTCCTGGCATGACCTAGGAGCAGCAGTTCTCAGACAAGAGCCCACATCAGAATCACCAGAAGGGGCCGGCCCCATGACCAAGTGGTTAAGTTCCTGTGCTCCACTTTGGTGGCCCAGGGTTTCACTGGTTTTGATCCTAGGCACGGGCATGGCACTGTTCAACAGGCCATACTGAGGCAGCATCCCACATAGCACAACCAGAAGGACCTACAACTAGAATATACAACTATGTACTGGGAGGCTTTGAGGAGAAGAAGGGGGAGAAAAAAAAAAAGATTGGCAACAGATGTTAGCTCAGGCGCCAATCACCAGAAAGGCTCATGAAAACACAGATTGTGGGTGCCACCTGCAGTGTTCACTTGGGCTCTAACAAGTCACTGTGTGATGCTGATGCCTGGTCCAGGGATCACAGTGTAGGATATTTTTCTTTCATGCAACAAGCTCTTTCCTACTCGACACTTGCCACAGCAGTCATAGATAATCATGGTTCGGTTATCCACCTCCCCACTGGGCTGGATGCTCCCGGAGAACAGCGACGAGGATGGTTCTGTCCATGGTGCTTAGTAAGGACTCAAGAGAGTATTTGTTGAAAGAATTCTTCAAAGACCGTTTGATGCTGGGCCCTGCCTCCCTTTCTTTTGCCATTCTGCTGTATATTTGGCTTCAAGCCGGTGCTTGGGTCACACCTATCTCTCATCAGTCTCCTGTTCACACCCAAGCAAAGGGTGTCACCTGACATTCTCCACAGCTCAGGCACTGCCACAACTCTGTGCCTTTGCATGTGCTGTTCCACCCAGGATCTCCTTCCCCCTTGTAAACTCCTACCCATTCTTCAAGGGTCTCCTTCCAGAATATCTTCCCAACTCCCCTCCAGCTACTCAGGGTTAGGGGTGCCCTGGGGGCCCTGTATCCACTCACGTCCTATGGATTTGTCCACACATTTGTCTTTCTTTCTCAACTAAACGTCACAAACGGGCAGCCCCCAGATTGAACCAGTCAACAAACATGTTCTACTGCACCTGCAGTGTTTTAAATTTGAGCTCATTGCCAAAACTTGAGAGTCTGGGGATTTCACACAAAAATCCAGATTCCCTGCTCTTCTAGAAAATCCAGGAAGCTGCAACACCGGCCGGCGTTCCCACGTGGCCGCGATCTGCGAGGACTGCCTGGAACTCTGTCACCTCCTCCACTTTGCAGCCCCAGCTCAGTGCCTGGCCTCGGGCAGGCCCTCAAGAAAAGCTTACTAATGAAACGGGAAAGACTACACCAGGCAGTGGGAAAACACACGGGTCCCAGGAGCAGGAGACCTGAGGCTGGTTTTGATTCCAGCTGACTTGTTGCCTGACCTCAGGCTCTCTGTGGACCTCACTTTCCCTGCCTGTTAAAGTGGAGCAATGAGAGTTTCCACCCTCCAGAGTCAGGGCATCAAAGAAGAGAGGGGATGTGAAGAGTTCAGCACGTGCCTGGCATATAACGCTCAACCAGCGAGCACTAGGACTGTGAGGAACTCTGTGAATATTTACTCCAGGACGGGAGGAAGTGTGAGAGGAGTCAGTGGCAGGAGACGTCCCTGTTGGGCGAGGGGGCCGAGGATCTCCCCGTGCTCCATCCCCAGTTCTGCTATTCACCAGCTTTGTGACCTTGGGCATTTGACTTAACCTCATTTGGGCCTCAGTTTTCCCATATATCACATGGAGATGATACAAGCCTCACGGGGGTTATTGTGAATATCAAATATGAACATGAATATTAAATTAATGAATCCTTTAAAGCACTTAGAATGAGGCCGGCATTCAGTATGTGCTCAATACAGAGCAGCTTGAGCTGTTATAGCTGCTTGAGATGGGGTTAGACTAGATTTTCTCAAGGACCCTCAAGGTTCCAAAACTCTCCGACCGCCTTGGACCCAGTGACTCTCCGTCATGCAGCTGCCATTTAGTCATCAAGAACGTACAGAAGGCCCTTGGGATGGTGGGGGGAGGGGTAAAATTCACTATAAGGGTTTGCTGCCTCTCTAGAAAGATCCAAAATGCTCTTACAATGGTGCTGACTAAAACCACACCCAGCAGCAGCAATGCAAGGGGGAGAGAGAGTGCATGTGGTGCAGAGGAGAGCCCCACGTGGGAGGAACTATTACAACGGCCCCTGCAGATGAGGAAACAGGCTCCAGAGGCTACCCCCAGAGGGATCTCAGCGTCTCAGCTCCCTGGAGCTGCCTCGGAAGGGTGACTCACTCCAGGGGTCCTGTAAGGGATTAATGGGGTCACGGTGAACAGGACAGCCTGGAGGGGGAGGCAGGAAGACCAGGCAGAGGGTTTCTGACTCATCGAGGCCTGGGGTGTCTGAGACAGACTCGCACGGTGTCTCTAAAGAAGAAACGTAGGTAAGAGGAATGAAGGAGAGACAGGTCTTAACCATAACACCAGGAATGATTCCCTAGGAAAGAAAATTCCAGACGACTTGCGTTGTTTTACCTGGAATTTAGGGCTGAAACTTTCATAGCAGTTTGTAGAGTGTGTGTGTCCGTGGCCCTGCACAAGGCTGGCAGCCACACTAAGACACAGAGCAGCTGAGAGAAGGCCCAGGTGACCGAAAGGCGTGTGATGGAGAATCCAGGGCACAGGCATCTTCCAGGGGGGCTGCTCTTCCCTTTCAGCATCAGCCACCCCAGGGGGCTCAGCAGGAGTGAGAACACGGGGCTTCTGGCCAATCTATGATGGTGACGATAAACCAGATCTGTCCAGATAAGTTTCTTCTCATTCTTCCACTCAACACTCACCAACCATGTCTCAGGGACTCACATCCTTTCTCTCTTTTAGTCCTCAGGACAACCGGTAAGGTGGGTTCTACGAGCCCATCTTTCAAGACAAGGAAAGAGGCTCAGGGCTGAGGCGCCTTGCCCAGGCCAGCAAGCTGGCAGGGATTTGAGTCTGGGCTCCTGACCGCAGAGCAAGAGGGGCCTCTCGGGAAAGTCAACAGACGTGGACGGAGCCTCCCGTGTGCGGGGCAACGCCCTGGATGCCCGCTGTCATCCAAATGTGGTACGTGCTCCCTTTTCCAAGAGAGGAAACGCGCCCAGAGGAAGTATGACTTCAAATGCCTGAGTCCAACCTCACCCTCATCGGAGTTCTCTTGTCCTCCCTTCTGTTCACAGACATCACTTTAAACACTTTCATATTTTGGACTTTAAAGCTCACAACATCCCTGGGCTTGAAAAATGAGATTTCCCTGCGGGATGCGGGGCAAGGACTGGATTTCTGGATGCACCTCACAGCCGCGCTGCCGGAACCCGGGAGCTGGGGGCGCGACAAGAACCTCCGCGACGTCAAAGCCGCTCAGAGCTCCGCTCGGGCAACTGCGCCCTCCTCTACTGCGCAGGCGCCGCTGCAGACTCGCGCGCGCCGAGGGGCCTCGTGGGCGAACCCATTTCCAGAAGGGCAGGGGGGTGAGGCTAATCCCCATTCCTCCCAGAGATGGGCCGAGCCAGCCTCTGGCCAATCAGAAAGCTTCTTTTATCACGGCCTCTGGCCACACGAGGTTGGAGTTCTTTTCCCTGAACTTTCCGGCGGTGCGGGTGCGGGAGGTGGAAATGATTGACATCTCTTTCAACCATTCGCCAAGCGGGTTAAGCTTGAGGAGCAGATGTCGCTACGAATTGTCTCACAGGAAAGGGATGCTAGTCCCGCCCCCTTCTCCCACTGGCCTTCGCGAACCTTTCGGGGCGGGAGCTCTTGGCGGCAGCCAATCGATGGCCAGGGAGGAAGAGGAGGAGGCGGGGCAGGGGGCGATGGTTGCCTGGCGAGCGAGGCTGGCGCGGTGCTGGTGTTGGGAGGGCTGCCGGGTCGCTCTTCCAGGTCCCCGCTGCCAGGGCCTGGGCCGGTACGGGGGCCGCGCCGCCTCGCTCGCACCTTTGCAGGCCACCTTCTGAGATCTTGAGCTGGGCCCAATCTGGCGCTCCCTTCGCTCCCTGCCCGAACCCTAGCTCCTGTTATCCGCCCCGCTCGCAGCCCAGCGGGTCCAGACCTCTTGTCCCCGTCCCCACCGCGGCCACAGCCCGTTGAGCGTCAGCCCTCCTGACTTCCCCTCTCAGGCAGGCCTGCCAACTCCTCCAGCCGCCGCTCTTCCTCTGTCTGGTCCTTGGAGGTGGTTGGTTACCATGGTGAAGCTGGCAGCCAAATGCATCCTGGCAGGTGAGTCTGAAAACTTGTGGTTGAGTACAGTCTCCGGAGTCCAGCGACTTCCTAAGTCATCGAGAGCTTTTGTTCGCGGAAATTGTCTGCCCTCTTTCCCCAAGGTGTGTTACTGCAATTACCGATGGAGCAAATTCCACTGGGCTGGAAGAATTCTCTTCCAGAGCGCATTTGTGGCTCCTGCTGATTCTCCCGCTGCCTGGCTACTCTGAGACCACCTTCTGCAGTCTGAGCTGCACTCAGGAGGAGTAGTCTCGTTAAAAATTAGGCTAGGCACACCATAAGTGCTTCACCTGAACGCATGTGCTGCTCCCCAAAGCTAAGCATCAGGGGGGTCGTTGACCCCATCCCCTCTGATAACAGGAGAGAGTGACATACAGTCGCCTGGAGTTTGCAGAAGGCCCATGTGTGTTGTCCTTAAGACCCAAAGTTCCTGGGTTGCCCCTGCTCAGGAGGGCATAAACATCCCCAAAAGCAGGAATCTTTGTTGCCCGACGTGTCCCAAACACCCAGAACAATACCTGGACATAGTAGGTACTCAGTAAATATTTGTAGAATGAATGAATATGTGACATTCGCATTTGTGGTGCTCTCATTCTATCGGTCTGCACATTTAGAAAAACATTTGCCAGGGTTATAGACCTGGACCACAGAACGTATGTGCTCCTTACCGCATGCCAGGCACATGTATTTCATCTAACCCTCCCACCGTAGCCCGTGGGGGTAGGTGCTGTCTTGTTCCCATCTGACTGAGGTGCTGAGAGGTGACCTTTCTTGCCCAAGGTCACCCCCTAGAGAAGGAAGGTCATAGGCAGGATTTCAACCCCCACACCTGCCCAACTCCCAGACTCTTAGCTTGTGTTACCGTTGAAACCTACGACCTCTCCAGGGTTCCCTGACCAGCTCAGGAAAGAATGGTGAGAAATTATGTAGAGGAAAAGGAGATTCTTTTTTTTTATTCCTCTCTTCCAGACTGAAAATAGATGATATTTTTAATGACTTTTCTAATTTGGACATAAAAGGGTCACACGGAAAGATGACTGACAGCAGTAGCTCAAATCATCCTGCAGCAAAAGAAATTAGTCGTTCTCCAGAGAGGCCCCTAGTTTCCAGAGTGCCAGAGGAGGCAGTATTGTGCCACAGAAATCATTCTGGCTCTTTCTCTGATTGGCTGTGGCATCTTGGAAAAGCCTCAGTTTCCTCATGGATAAGGTGGGAACGTTTTTATTTTCTGAAGCTAGATTTTTTTTATTGGACTTCTCTGACTCTTCTTTCTCTTCCTTCTTTTTTTAATTCAGCTTCCATCATGGGGCCAACTTACTGAGTGCCTTCCATGTGTCAGCACTGTGCTAGAGCCTCACCACAGGCTGTCTCGCTGAATCCTCACAACAATCCTGTGAGGTCGGTGTTATCATCATCCTCATTTACAGATGGGGCAGCTGAGGCCCAGAGAGGTTAAGACACCTGCCATGGGTCACACAGCTGGGTACAGCAGACCTGGGATCTAGATCCAGGTGATCTGGTGTCCAGGGCTTTGTTCTTAGCCCCCAAGCTGTAGCGTCCTCAAGCCTCGATTCTAGACTCTTTGCCCTTCTTTACACTCGTTCCCTCGGGTACTGTTTGACCTCACTTCAGCCACTGCCTGAGTAAGTGATTCCTGAACTCCAGCCTAGCCCTCGGTCTGCAGCCTCCTTTCGAGGCCTCTGGAGTGTCTCCTCTTGGAAGTTTACAGGGGCCAAAAGACCTCAGCACAGTGAGTCAGCCTCCCATCACCCCCCCCCAAATTCTCCGTCTCCACACCACCCCCGCCACACTCCCCTCACAGGCTTAGTCTGTCTGTTTTTTCTCTCGAATAACTCGTCACTGAGGGACCTGATACTTAATTCGAGTGCTCGTCCATTCAACAGATTTTTATTGAGGACCTACTATGCGTGAGTCACCAGGCAAGGTGCAGTGAGAATACAAGGAGGGATCAGGCCGCCCCTCCACTCAGGGACGCACTGGTGTGCGTCATCCCTTCCAAGGCAGCCGACAGAAATCGAATGTCCTTCGTGTACCAGGGACCAGAGAAACACCTCACAGCACAGGTGTTAATTGTTCTGCTTCAGGTGAAGAGAGAAAACACTTGATTGATCTATATTTTATTTAAATATTTCTTAATAGATGTCAGGCACTGTACATATTAATTCATTAAATCCTCTAAGCAGTTCTGTAAAATAGGTGCTGTTGTTACCCCCATTTAGTAGATGTGGCAGCTGAGGCCCAGAGAGATTACTGACCCAAGGTCACACGGCTAGTCAGTGATGGAGCCGGAGTCTGGGCCTAGGTGCTGTGAAATACCGCCTGTCAGTATATGTGGGGATGGTAACCCTGCCTCCCGGGGCTTTGCTCTGACATCGTCTCCTGCTCCCAGCCATGAGCCATGTTAGCCACGCAGGTGCAGGCAGAGCAGGGAGGGCTGACCTTCAGAGGCCGTGTGGGAAGGACATCCTCTGAGCTTCGGCTGCAGAAGAGGAGCAGGATTTAGTCTTGGCTTGGAGAGAACTGGAAGGAGGTCATCGTGGAGGGATTTTCAGAGATCAGGACAATAGGAGTGTAGAGCCCAGATTTTGGGTAAGTGAGAGTTGGAGGGAGAGTTGGAGGGTGGGCTAGGGGCTGCCTGAGGAGGGGGTGTGCAGGGGAAGGAATCCTTGGCGGGTTTTGCGAGGGAGCGTGACAGGATGAAAGTGCTGGGCTATGAGGGTCCACCTGTTGAGGCCCAAAGGGTGGCTTTGAGCAGGGAGAAAAACAAACAGGAGAGAGGGCTGGCTGGGGAGCGTGTTCACTCAAGAAAACAGGACATCAGGCATCTCAACAGAGGAATTTTAATCTGTGGAATTGGTTTCGCTGGTGTTGGAGACCTGGAAAAGCACAAAGACAACATTGAGATGACACAGGCATGGTCGAGAGAGCTTGGCCTGGTCAGAGGCTTGAAGAAGAACCCCACAGAGCTGGGATCCAGGCCTCTGGGCAGGGGGCACTGCCCGGCTGCGCTGGCCCCTCAGGAATTCAGTCACCCAGCGTGTGAGGCCACCACGTGCCATGGATCACTAGGACCCATTGCCCACTGGCAGGGAGCTCAGCCCCGTGTTCAGGGCAAGATGCCACCAAACTGATCGATTCCAGAGCATCCTGAGGGTCTGTGTGTGAGTGGCGCACAAAGGCATATGTACATAGTGGTGCATATGTACCAAGGAGGGGTACGTAAGTCAGGGTCCAGGCAAAAAGCAGAAACTAGGTCTTTCCACAGGACTTACTGTGGGCAGTTAATTAACCAGGTACTGGAGGACTGGAACGGCAAAAGGGGACAGGAGGGTGGCACAGAGAGTAACTTGCAGGAAAGGATTTCATCCCAGGGCTGGGGGAGCAGAGGGAAGAGGGGGGTTATCAGGACCCTGAAGCTCAGGAGGGCCCTGGTGACCAGGATGCAGACCTCTGGGAAGGGGTACCGCTCAGTGGTGCTGGCGTCTCTGAGCGGGTGGGATAAGACTGGTCTGGGAGCGCAAAACAAAACAAAACAAATGGGAGACAGCCACCAACGACTGCTGCTGGGGTGAGGGCCATTGCTAGGATGATGCTAAGAGAGACAACAAGCAAGTAGGAAGGAGCAAGTCCCGTCGGGCCCTCCAGCCTTCCAGTCTTGCTCTGGAACTCGTGTTGGCACGACCTGACGGGAAGCCCCCAGGAAAGGAGAAACGTGTCTGCAGAGTCCCAGCCCAGCATCACAAGGCAGAGCATGGATGGGTGGGTTTGGGGCTGCGACAAAGCCAGGTCTGAGGTCAGAGGTAACCAGGGCAGTGTCATCAGTGACAAGGAAGGAAATGTGGGCTGGGGACCCAGCAGAGGATGTCAGGGATGAAGAGGAGACCAGCTGGGCCCGGGAAGGAGGAGAAGGAGCGGTCAGAGGTGACCATGGGTGAAGTCTACGGGCGGTGAGAACAAATGGTGATGTCATGAACAGAACAAGTGAGATAGGTGAGTGAGACCACTTGGCACCCAGGCACCTGGCTGTGGACAGGCTGAGATTGGGGAAGGCCCACCATTCCAGTGGAGACATCCACAGGTTGTTGGAAGCGCAGACAAAGCTTGGGAGAGAGACCTGGCCTGAGAAGTGACAGTCAAGGCAATGAGAGTAGATGGGAGCAGAAGGCCAAGGACAGACCCGCAGGAGCACCCATGTTTAGGAGGCAGGAAGGTGGCCAAAGTGGAGGGAGAACCAGGCTGGCGCAGGGTCACCAGGGCCGCGGGGCCAGAGGGCTCAGGAAGGAGGGGCTGCTGCAGGCTGACTCATCCTTCAGAGAGAAAAAGCCACTGGACTTGACGACTATGAGGTGACAGGTGACCTTGCGTCATGCCTGTGCAGGCGTCACCCCCTCTGTCCAGCTCTGTCCAGCAGTGTCCGCCCTGCTGTCACCCCTGGGTGCAGCGTCACCCCAGGGGACGTCTGCCCGCTGTGTTTCTTTCCTCGTTGTGCCGTCAGCCGCTTTGGTTCTCCTCTGTGCTGTTTGAGTTTGCACTTGTCGTCTTGTTGCTCTGCAAACATGTTTATTGGTGATTCCCTCCCTGGGCTTGGATCCCTCCTCAGCCGACGCCGGAGGTTTTCCGGAAGTGTGGGTGTCTCTGACTGACAGGCGGAAGAAAGATTTATGAAATTAACCAGAACAAATCTGTGGGGATTTTCACAAGCGGGAAGAGCCTGTTTCCAACTGGACTCAGGGGGAAAACTGGAGTCAGGAGGCTGGAGGCAGTCGTCACGCACGGAGGGAAGGCATGTGCTCTGTGTGCTCCAAGACGGATGGTACCCAGCGACGGTCCAGTCCAGCCTGTGGTTGCCTCTGATGTCAGGGAAGGCTGCAGTGATGAGGGCCTGAAGGAGCAGTGTTAAAAATGGGTCAAAAGTGTCCCTGAGCTCTAGGAAGGGAGTGGGGTCTGCTGGAGATTGCATAGTGTTGCAATCCTAGGCTGGTTACCCAGCTTCTCTGCGCCTCGGTTCTTCATCTGTCAAATGACGTTAGTGACGGTCCCCGTGGTGGGGGCAGGGGGCTGGGAGGGAGTGAAGGGGATTGTGTGAGTAGGCTCACCCGTGTTGCTTCCCTTCTGAGAAGTGGCGGCAAATCGAGAACCCAGACCTGCGTAGCTCCCTCGCACGTGGAGGAGTTCACATGAAACGAAATGCCACGAGTAGTCGAGTAATTGTCTCACGAGAGAACATTATCCAGGGGGAAAAGTCAAAACTGAGAAGTGAGCAGAGCCGCAGGCTCTCAAGAGGTCCAGTGAGGAGCGACAGTGAAGAGATGGTCCTGAAGGATGCGAGTCAGAGGCCAAGAGCATGGCGGGAACTTACTCAGGGTCAGGGGCGTGAGACAGCAGGAGACAGGTGTTCCGCCAGGGCAGGGCAACGGGGCAGAGTCAGTGTGGGACTCTGGAGGGGGAAAAGGCCTTGCCAGTGAAAACAGCAAGAGCCATCACTGAGGGAGTGGGGAGGGCCCAGGGCAATTAAGGGTGGGCCCAGAGAGCCTCCAGCACCTTCGGGGGCAGGGGAGGAACTCCAGATTCAATTGCTCCCAACAGTGTTGTGAAAGGTCCAGATCTCAGACCGAAACTGTGACATAAACCTTTAGTTTTGAGGTACCAGTGTATGAGGCTATCGACTGACAAAGGAAAGCCATGGAGATAAAGCCAGTGGGTCTCAGATGAGCTCGAGGAACCGGTGGCTGTTGCAGATAGAATTGGAGGAGAGGCCCTGGGAAGATGGATCTGCAGCGGGCACGACGGGCACACCGGCGTGGAGGTGGAATACGTCACCTGGAAATGGATTTCAGGATGGCGAATTTGGCATCTGACTTCGTTTCACAAACGCAGAAATCCTCCCAACACCCTCCTCCCCGAAAAAAGAGCTTGCCGGGTCCTGAGTGTGGAGGCTCTGAAGTCACACGGGTTCAAGCAGGCAGGTGAGCCTCGGGGTCTGCGCCCGGCCACACCTCTACCTTCAAGGCTTCGAAGGAAATTCATGTTGGAAAGTGACAGTTTTTCCCCATAGGGCGTGCGTCAGTGGAAGAGTGTCAGTTCTATTTCCAGGGCTCTGAAGCCCTCCTTAAGCTCTGTTTCCTTCTGGGTCATTTCTTTGGGTTGAAAGAATTGCCCTTGAAGAAATGTGACTCTGACCGTCAAGGGCTTTGAAGACTGGTCTTGTGGCCCCGCTGCCCTGCCAGCGACCTCAGAGCAAGTGCTCTCGAGAATCGAGAACACTTCCTCTGAAAACTCATTGTGGTTTTTGGTTTCTAGCCCAGCGTTCTCGAGTGGGAGATTCTTGAGTCAGATTAGGATGGAAGTGAATGTTTTTCTTCTGCTTCCCCCTCACAGGAGACTCAACGGTGGGCAAGACGGCCCTGGCGCAGCTCTTCCGCAGCGACGGAGCCCACTTCCAGAAGAACTACACCCTGGTGAGATGTGGGGCTCGTAGGCCTGGCCGAGGTGTAGAGGGAATGACCAGATGGCCCCCAGGGAGTGACTTCCCAAAATCCTTGAAAAAACCCTAAGAGGTCTGACGAGAGGCTGCTCCAGTGGCCACGTGGAGATGCTTTTCCACAAGCCACAGGGCGTGGGGCTGTCTGCAGAGCAGACCGGCTGGTGGTCGACTTGGTCACCATGGATGGCTTGCTTGTGGGCAGGAAGTTGGACGAGACTAATTGGTCCTCTCTGACTTCTGCACCAAAAGTGAGTCCAGAACACGAACACCTAAACTGGGCATCTGCCTGCGGGTGTTGGGTGCTCCTCATGTCCTCCTGTAACAGGCCTCTCGGTGCCCTCTGACACGCACGTTCTGGGTTTTCCGCGGCGCCCTCTGACACGTGTTCTCGGTTTTCCGCGGCGCCCTCTGACACGTGTTCTCGGTTTTCCTCGGCGCCCTCTGACACCTTTTCTCGTGGTGCCCTCTGACACATGTTCTTGGTTTTCCTCGGCGCCCTCTGACACGTGTTCTTGGTTTTCCCCCGGCGCCCTCTGACACGTGTTCTCGGTTTTCTGCGGCGCCCTCTGACACCTTTTCTCGGTTTTCCACGGCGCCCTCTGACACCTTTTCTCGTGGTGCCCTCTGACACGTGTTCTTGGTTTTCCCTGGCACCCTCTGACACGTGTTCTTGGTTTTCCCTGGCGCCCTCTGACACGTGTTCTTGGTTTTCCTCGGCAGACAACAGGGGTGGACTTGGTGGTGAAGACGGTGCCAGTCCCTGACACGGGGGACAGTGTGGTAAGTGGTGCCCTCGACCCAGGGTGGGCAGTGCTGCTCCAGCCGGGCCCAGGGTCTCCTCCCCATGAGAGATGCGGTGCGAGGACTTGGCCTAGACCTGTCAGCGCTGGGAACAGAGTCTTGGCGTGCGGGAAGCATCGGAGGGGAGGGCTGAAGAAGAGGAGGTAAGGGAGACTGGGCTGTGGGCCTGCCCTCAGAACTCAGCTCGCATCAAGGTTCTCGCCCTGGGTCCCTCTGTGGGCCTCCATGACTCTCAAAACTGAATTGCAAGATGCTGTGTTTGTATGTATCTTCCTGGAGAGAAGGTTTAAGAAACACCACCTTCTTAAAGAGGTCCGTGGGCAAAAGACAGTAGTAAGCAGCCCGGATGCAGTGAGAAGGGGTCAGATGAGTGCCCTGTGTGCAGCACACATTATGTGCTGACGTCCACACAGCGTGTGCCGGGGGCAGAGCCGGCCAGGGATATCCAGAGCCGGAGGGAGCTTTGGGGGGCAATTAGGGGAGCCTTCCTGGAGCAGCCGCCGTGGGGAGGGTCTCTCCCACGGCTGTCCAAGCTTTGGACAGGGGCAGGAGGGGTCATCCTGTGCCCTCCGCCAGAGTCACAGCCTTGCCATCCCAGAACGATGACAGACTGTCCTACTTTAAGCACCTTCTCCAGGCCTCGTCGGTGACCTCCTTTACAAAGAATTGTTTCACGATTTGCAGACCAATTTGGTTAACACAGCGCAGAGTGACCTTTTGGAAAGCAGAGCGCTCGTCAGCCTGTTTAGCGTTCTGTCCTGCCAGGTGGGAAGGCGGCTTCTTCCTGGCGTTTGGCCCCGGGCGTCAGGAGGGCTGAAACGCAGACACGGAAAGTGCTGGCCGGTGTGGGAAACCCTCGAGCTGCCTCTCTCAGACTCTTGAGCTCGTGCCTTTTCCCATCGTCTTCCTCCCGCCTTGGGGGAAAGATAGGGTATATGAAAATTTGTGTACGTGGGCGTGTGTGTGTCTCACCATGGGGGCAGGTCAGCGGTGAGAGGAGAGCAGTATCGTGATGCGAGCCAGTGGTTTCCCCACGTGTAGACTTTCTTGGGACATGCCTCTCTGCTTCTAGGAACTCTTCATTTTTGACTCTGCCGGCAAGGAGCTGTTTTCTGAAATGCTGGACAAATTGGCAAGTAGCGTTTGGTCTTTTTCCTAATCACCTCCGCCGCCTCCCACCAAACAGTTTGCCTCTTACAGCAGTGTCACAGAAATGTCCCTGCACTCCAGCCGCCAAGAGAAGCTGCCACGGCAAAAATCTTTCACGGGCATTCTTGTGACTTGTGGCCCCTTGGCGAGTAGGAATGGCTCATGTATGTGACTGGGGATTGTCCCCTCCCCCAGTTCTGCAGTGACCGGGTTCCAAATGTGCTAGAGCCCTGTGGCTCAGCACTTGCAGCACCCAGCTCTGGGACCACCCTTATTTTGAGCAACCCCCTCCTCAGCCTCCTAGAACAGGGGCACATCTTTCCTTCCCCTCCAGGGGGTCCCTGGAGGCCCTGTAGTGGGCCTCACCTTCCTGGCCCAGCCCCTGGGCGCACCGGGGTTTGCTGTGGGACGTGCCCCTCCTGCCGGCCAGGGCTCACCGGCACATCCGGCCATCCTCTCAGGATGCAGCTTGCTGTCCGTCTGTTCAAGGTAACAGTTCTGCAGATCTGGGCCAGGGAGCTAATTAGAAGGCCTGAGCTCTCCAGAGCCCTCCCCTGCCTTTCCAAGAACAGCTACATTTTAATAGAAACTGTTTTCTGCCCCTCTTTTTGTTGTCTAAGAGAAATAGATCAAGTGATGGTAATTTCACGCAGGGCTGGCTTCATATATCAGTTCGTGTTGTTTACCACGTGCCTACTATGTGCCCGGCCTGGCACTGGGTGCTGCCCTGTCCAGCAGAAGGGAAGAGGTGTCCGTGCCAGTCAGGGCCACGTGCTCCTGATCAACCCACACCCCGCTCCAGCCAGCCCTGACCCCAGGCTCCCCTGCTCCGGCTTGATCCCGGGCCTAACCCGGCTCCCCCACTGAGGCCTGGAGGAGGGAGATTTGTTGGGTTAAATCGCACTCTGGCGTCTCCTCTGTGCGCACAGAGGGGTCAATGCGATTCCAGCAAAAGTTCTCGAGTTTGTCTGTGGAGGGAAAGTGTGGGGGGACCATCTGTTCAGTCCAGGCCCCTCCGGGAGCCAGTGTAGCCTTCGAGGGGAGGCCCTCCAGAGCGCATTCTGGGCTGACCTTCCAAGGACAACTGGGTGGAAAAGGATTCTCGCTCACACCCTGGGAGGCCACTGGCACCCCAGAAATAGATCAGGCTCTAATTGTGGGGTGGGGGGGTATCCCCAGAGACCAGGGTATGGCTAAGAGAGACATGCATCAGGACAAGCGTCACAGCCTGAGCAGAGCTGTCCTGTGTCCCCTGCCAGGCAGCAGGTGGTCCCAGGACCCTGAGCAGCCCCTGAAGGCAACAGCCCTGGTTGTTAATTGGTCCTTAACTGTGCCCTGTCCACTTGTCAGCCTGGTTTGGATGAGGGCTGATACACTGCAGGAGAAGCAGAAAGTGCCCTTTGCATTTTGAAAAGCCAGCCCTTATTAAGAAGATGCAAGCAAACAGCTCCCTGTGACTGGCTGATTAGAGAAAGGATGCTCTTTTAGGCCTTCAAAGCAGAAGAACATAACAACATGCATAATGGTGGGCCCTCAATAAGAATGAGTGCAAGAAGAAATTCATGAAACCGGTGGCAGGCCAAAAAGCATTTCTGTGTGAAGTCCTGCTCCGGTCTCTGTTGTTGTTTCTGAAGCATGTCTGACCTGGGCAAGTCAGTTACCCTCTCCGAACGTGGTGTCTTCAGCTACACAGTAGGGATGTTTAGACCAGCCCTGCAAAGTTGGGAGGTTTCACAGCGATGCACAGAAAGCGCCCGGCAGAGAGCCTGGCCCCGATGGAGCTCTGGCAGCCGCTGCACCTAGACCGTGCCTGCCACCGAGCCCAGCCCTCCCATTCATGCCTCCGGGTGTGACTCAGTTTTCTGACTCACATCCCCTTTCAGGTTTTTCATTTCCCTCCCCCCCGCCACCCCCCAGCATGTCCCCTCCCTTGGAAAGCGAAATTTCCTCCCAGCCCCGAAGTCACTTTCACTGTTGCTGACATGTGCTCGTCCTGTCCCTCCTGCACAGTGGGAGAGCCCCAACGTCTTGTGTCTCGTCTACGACGTGACCAATGAGCAGTCCTTCCACAACTGCAGCAAGTGGCTGGAGAAGGCTCGGGCGCAGATCCCGAGCACCTCCCTCCCAGGTAAGCGCTCGCTACAGGCGCCCGTCTCTCGCAGCAGCGCCTCTGTCCTTCAAGCTCAGGAGCAAAAGGTCATTGCAGAGGTGGCTGTGGGCGCAAAAGGAGCATGCCCTGGGCTTGGAGTGTGATGGTCTGGATGTACACTGGCTCTGCCGCTCAGCGGCCACAGAAGCCTCAGGGGGTTCGCAGCCCTGCGTGAGCCTGTACAACGGGCAAGATGACACCCACCCAGCAGGGTCGCAAGGAGACTCAAGGTAATAAGGAGCAAGGGGCCGTGATGTGAATTTGAGTTGTTATTTCCAGAAAGCTGACCCCGTGGAAGAATTCCTCATTTTCTCCTGTTTGTGGGCACGAGTCGACATTCAAGTCCTTTTGTCACTTCTGAATGCTTTAAATCAGTTTATTTTTCATCCCTATGTGAGATCAACAAATTCTCCTCATTATAGACCAGGGAAAGCGATCTCCAGAGACAGGCTCAAAAATTAGCTGCAGCTGATGCAGCTGCGAACGGAACTAATTTCCTTCTGAATCCCTGACTCTGAGCCTGGTCCTTAGATTAGTAGTAATGACCATTTTTAAAGTCTGCTCCATGTGCTAGGAATTACCACAAATGGTCACGTAAATTTGGCCCTCGACTTCACGGTGCTCGCAGCCGTGGGAGACGAGGCAGACAGGTACCCGGAAAGTCTAGGAAAAGGGCCGAGCAAAGCCTCGTGTGAACGCAGAGCTCGCCTGCCGTGCTGCGGCCCCCGGGGCCCCTGCTCTCCCTGTCGTGCACCCACCTCCAGTCGGGCAGCCTCTCTCCCACGATGTTTTATGCCCCTGAAAATTAGCATGCTTGCTCTTTTATCTCTCCAGCTGTCCTCGCAGACGGCCACAGTTAACCATGATGTGTGGTTGTTTCTTTTGAATAGGTGTGTTAGTGGGGAATAAGACAGACCTGGCCGGCAGACGAGTGGTGGAATCAGCACGGGCCCGGGCCTGGGCGCTGGGCCAAGGCCTGGAATGTTTTGAAACATCCGTGGTGAGTATCTCCCCTGGCTGCGTAGCCAAGTCTGGAGTGGGCCTCTGCTGGAAGCGGTTTTTCACCTGACCTCACGTGCCTTGGGTCGTCGTTCCACCATGTGCAGAGTCTAATTTGGAACTGATGTTTACATTCTTAGCCCGAGATCTTTCTCAATAGAGCAGGAGTCGCTCATGCATTACAATAAAGCAGATCAGCCAGCCAGCCGTGGGAGAAGTTGTGTCCCCATTAGTGAGAAATACAAGTGTGTTGTGCTCAGTAAGGGTGACCCTTGACATTTGCCGAGCTATTATGGGTTTCGGTGTTGTTGGAACATTATTTCAGAGACTCAAAATCAGTCCCGTGAACCAGGAGCTGGCCCCACAATTCCCACTTCCATGTCGAGGGGAAGTGACTTGCCCAAGGTCACAGGGCTAGTAAAGGGTTGAGCCAGGACTAGGATCCCTGGCTTTGGATTCCCGTTGGTGCTCCCCATCCCCACTTTGCTGCAGCCCCAGGGTGACTCCAGGCCAGAGCGTCCTCCAGTAGAGTCGCCAGGAGCCCTTGTCCAGGGGGACAGTCAGTGACTTGTTACGGGCACCTTCACACTGTGTCATGATTCTGGCTGTCTGGCGCTGGTGGCCCCTTAGTGTGTTGGGAGTTTTGAGGTCGCAGCCGGAATGCAGGCGTGTGACCCAGGCTGCACCAGTTGGATACACTTGTGTGAGACTCCACCCCTGCAGGAGCAGCCCAGAAACATCCATTTCAGAGCCAGCAGGGCCCAGGCGCAGGCTGCAGTGCCCTCCCCCAGGGCTGTTGAGACCTGCCAGGCCTGGCACAGCCAGAGGCATCGGTGGTTGTAACTTGGCCCTCGCTCCTGGCCTTGTGGCCTGTGGACCTGACTCTTTGGCCCTCTAGGAGAGTCAGTGGGCTGGTTACTAAATAGCCTGGTGCTCATTTTCTGCTCGAACTCTACTGAAGCTACAGGCGCTTCTGTTGCATCTATGAAACTGGACAAATGCTGCTGTTCAATAGCTGTATGGACGTGAACTTCTTAAATCCCCCCAAAGCCGCGTGCTTCCTTAAGGGAAGCATGGCGGGTGGAGGCAGGCGCCCTGGCCTCTGGCGTGAGCAGCAGAGCTGGCTGTGGGGCTCTCGGCACCTTACCGAACCCATCGGTGCCTCAGGCTCCTTGCCTGCCAAATGGAGGCGAGAAAACACACCCCTCATTGAGTAACAAATATGAAAGTTAAGGCGGATGGCGAAGATAGAAACACTTAGCGCAAAGTCTAGTGCGTAGTAAACACTCAATAAATGTTAGCTTTTTAAGTATAAATGTTCCCTTAGTAGTCTTGTTTATACCGTTATTACTTACTAAATCCTCGTATTCCCGTCGTAGATTGTACGAAGATAAGCATCGCTCTTGCCTCTGGCCCAGTTATCACAAATGCTAAATTAATGAAGTTCAAATTAGGGAGCTTTCACCGGATGGAGGGTTCTTGGCTTCGAGCAGAGCGGGCAGCCCTGCTCCCCACGTCAAACGGCATTTTCGTATTCCCTCTTCCTCCATTCACATTTGTGAAATTGCCTCCTCACCCCAATCGCTCATTTTCCCCGGAACTCTTGATGGAACTCAAAAATTAACACCCACCCCCAGCACATTAGTCACCAAAGGCCACGGGGGCGTTGTGATTAAGCTCCACTCAGGTGTGAGTGCTGTGGAAGCGGGTGGGTATAAATTATGCGTGAGGAGGCTGCAGTTAAGCGCTTGGTGTTAACTGTACAAGTTAACTAGTCCCCCCTGAGCTGATGCGGACAGAGGCACCACCGGCAGCTCGGTTAAGAAAGCTGTAATTAAAAAGGAAATATAACCAAATGCTGTTTGAGACGCAGCCAAGTCTTGACACCAAGCCCATATCCTCCCTCTTAGGAAATGCAACAGCAGTTGGCCTGCAGGCCGAAAGGAGGCGCCTACGTGCTTGTTCAACTTTGTTTATTTTTAATTCCATCCCCAGAATTTATTCATCTTAAAACTGGAACTTTGTACCCTTTGACTGCCTTCACCCATTCCTCCCATCCCTACCAACCGTGGCCGCCACCAGTCTGCTCTCTGTTTCCAGGAGTTCAGTTTTCTCATATTCCACTTTTCAGTGAAATCATACAGTATTTGTCTTTCTCTGACTTATTTCACTTATCATAATGCCCTCAAGGTCCATCCGTGTTGTCACAAATAG
This sequence comes from Equus quagga, assembly GCF_021613505.1. NCBI lineage: Eukaryota > Metazoa > Chordata > Mammalia > Perissodactyla > Equidae > Equus > Equus quagga. Next base: position 12,071,157 of record NC_060285.1, read on the forward strand.
CAGGACTTCCTTCTTTTTTATGGCTGAATAATATTCCCGTGTGTGTGTGTGCGTGCGTGCACCACATTTTCTTTATCCGTTTGTCAGCAGACGTAAGTTGTTTCTGTGTCTTGGCTGTTGTGAAAAATGCTGCAATGAACATAGGGCTGCATAAGTCTCTTTGAATTGTTGATTTCATGTTCTTTGGATGAATACCCAGCAGTGGAATTGCTGGGTCATATGGTATTTCTGTTCTTCATTTTTTGAGGAAACTCCATACTGCCTTCCATAGTGGCTGTACCAGTTTGCACTCCCACCAGCAGTGGATGAGGGTTCCCTTCTCTCCACATCCTCTCCAACACTTGTTATTTCTTGTTTTAGCGACAAAGCCATTCTCACAGGTGTGAGAGGTATCTCTTTGTGGCTTTGGTTTGCATCTCCCTGGTGACGAGTGATGTTGAGCACCTTTTCATGTACGTGTTGGCCATTTGAATATCTTCTTTGGAAAAATGTCTATTCAGGTCCCTTGCCCACTTTTTATCAGACTGTTAGTGTTTTTGCTTTAGAGTTGTATGAGTTCCTTAGAGATTTTGAATAGGAACCCCTTATCAGATGGAAGGTTTGCAAATATTTTCTCCCATTCTTAGGTTGCCTTTTGGTTGCTTGTTTCCTTTGCTGTGCAGAAGGGTTTTAGTTGAATGAACTCCCACTTGCTGATTTTGCTCTTGGTGTTGTATCCGTAAAATCGTTGTCAAGATTGCTGTCAAGGAGCTGCTTCCCAGTGTTTCTTCTAGGACTTTTGTGGTTTCGGGTCTTAAGTTCAAGTCTTTAGTCCATTTTGAGTTCATTTTTGTGAATGCTGTAAAATAGGGGTCCAGTTTCATGCTCTTGCATGTGAATGTCCAGTTTCCCCAGCACCATTTACCGAAGAGACCGTCTTTTCCCCATTGAGTCTTCTTGGCTCCCTTGTCAAAGGTTAGTTGACCGTCTATGTGGGGGTTTATTTCTGGGCTCTCGGTTCTCTTCCATTGGTCTTTGCATCTGTTTTTATGCCAGTACCATGCTGTTTGGATTACTATAGCTTTGTCATAGAGTTTCAAATTAGGAAGTGTGATGCCTCCAACTTTGTTCTTCTTTCTCAGGGTTGCGTTGGCTATTCGGAGTCTTTTGTGGCTCCTCTTTGACTTTCTAACACCACTTGATATTGGACATTTTCAGGCCCAAAAATTAAAAAGCGTTTCTTTTAAACATAAGTTAAAATTTTTTAAAAAATGTTCTTCACTGTAAGAAGTTGGACAATATTAAATACAAACAAGTTCAAGAAAGATGCACATGAATGACTCTCCTCCCAGGAAGGGGAGGGGAGGGGAACTGGCGCGTAGTGAGCACCTACTGTGTGCTAGGTGTTTTGCACACATTATCTATTTAGGCTTCTAACAGCCCTGCAAGGCAGCCGCTCCTGTCCCTGTCTTAGAGGTGATGAGCAGACCTAGAAGGATTGTGTAGCTTTCCCTGGTTGCCCAGCTAATGAGCAGTAGAACCAGGAATAGAATGCAGGCCTGTCCAGCATGAGAACCTTCTAGAAGGGGTTCTGGCCTCCCACAGAGCCTACTTGGGGACTCTAGGGCAGAATTCTAGGCCAGATTGAGTGCTAGTCTGAGCCTGCTCTGAGGATCCTTCTCGCAAAGCAAACCTCCTCTAGAGTATGTCAGCAAGATTACGATTAGTCATTTAACAAAAGGATTCCTGTCCTTGGCGAGCCCTCGTAACGCATTTGCAAAATGGTTCAGTTTGCGTCTGCTATTTCAGGAGCGTTCCGTGGTGAGCTCGCCTCCATCGAATTCCTTACTTTTTATGTTGCATTCTCCCAAGATCTTGCTTTCAAGAGCTTTCGAATTCCTTTAGGAATTTGTGTGCATGTGCTACGTAGGCCTCATTCTCTTTCCATCCAATACTTAACTACGCTTTCAACTGATGTGACAGTTACTCTTTGGCATCAGCATTGCCCAGGACAAGATGCTCTGCATGGCCACAGGTACCTTGCAGATATAACTGAGTTATTCACTTATGTCCACCTGGAGAGTGACAGCTTCCTGGTCCTTGGCAGCCATGAGCGTAGTGCAGATGCTCGTCTCGGCTGCAAACGGCCCTCCCCTTGCTCAGCGCTCTCTTAGCCCTGCCGCCTCTGATTCTGCTCTTGGCCCCGTCTCCTCCAGATTCCAGGTGACTCCCCACAGGAGCTGGTGTCCCCTGCGCGTTTCTGTGATCTTGGCTGGCAGAGTGGAAAGGCTGCCCTTCTCAAAGTGGGGAGTCTGATTCTAGGCTGGGCTGTGCATCAACCGGCGGGGCCTCTGCACCCCTGGGCCCCAGACACTGAGCTGGCGGACCCTATAACGCCCTTCTGTGTGGAAATTCTTCCCTTTCTTTGGGGATGTTTCTTTGCCTCTTATCAAGGCTGCACCTTTGCCAGCTGCCAACGGTTGTTTGAAACCAGGTTTTTGTGCACTCATAGCTGGAGCCCCTCTCTTGAAAGTGGTGGGTACTTTCTTCTGCCAACTTATTTCCTTAAAAAATTTAAAAATATGCGTGCACCCACAGAGAGGCAGAGAAGGATAGCTTTAGGTTGAGAGGGGCCGTCTTCCTTCCCCCAGAGCTGTCCATGCTCACCCTGTGGGACTGGTTCTTCCCACCCCTGGAGAAAATCTGGGGCAAGTTCCACAATGTTTTTGATCTCTCTCAGATAATAAACTGCCCTTTGGGCGCTTTTAGTCCCCAAAATATTCATAATTTCGGTTATTAAAATGCCCAGTCCTAGAGGACTGAAAATTCCTGGCTTGATTGGAAGTGCAGCCCCCTGCACCTGCCGTGGGACGCAGGGCTGGCCCGGCTGCTGTGGGTGTCTGTGCCCATCTGCGCCCGCGCTTTTCCTGCCTGGCAGCCTGCGGGGAAGCAGGGAAATGCTGAGTGAGGCTGGTCCCAGGGTCAGTGTCACATCACTGCCCCCCCAGGGGCGGGGGTGGGCCCAGCCTCTCGGGCCCTCCCTCCAGAGCGTGGGGTCCTTGCCGTCTGTCATTTTGCTTCGGCCTTTGGGGCCTCAGTTAATACTAAGCGAGAGAGGAAGTCTGTTAATGTCGTGTCACACACACACGGAGAGGCTCAGAGTGCAGGCTCCGTAGAAACAGTCTGGGTTCAGACCCGGCTCCACCACTAACGAGGGTGTGGCTTGTGGCAAGCTGCCTTCGTCTCTCCGTGCCTCTCTTTCCTTCCTGTAAGAAGGGCATCGAGATAGTAGCCAGCCCAAATGGTGCGGAGGTGAAAGGAGGCGGGATGTGGGCAGCCCTGGCTGAGTGAGAAGAGCGAGTGCTGCTGTGCGATGAAAGGACAGTCACACAGCCGAGCTCTTGGCCTTGTCTCCACAGAAGGAGATGGAAAACTGCGAAGCCCCCTTCCACTGTCTGGCCAGGCAGTTCCACCGCCTGTACCGGGAGAAGCTGGAGGTTTTCCACGCGCTGGCATGAGGGCTGGGGTGGTGGCTCCTTGCGACAGTGCGGTGCTGCTGGGAACCCCGCAGCAGGCTGCGGCTTCTTGGAAGAGGAGAGAAAATAGAGTCACCTCAGCACTTCCAATGTATCATGACGGCTTGAAATAAAATGAGGAGAAACTGGAGCAGCAGCGGCTCCTTCCGTTCCTGGCCGGGGCAGCCCCGCTGCCGCTCTGCACTTGGGTTGCGGGTTCCAGAGCAGCCCCAGGGGCCCACGGGAACCTTGGCCGCCCTGCCTCCTGCGGAGCTGGCGCCGCCCTCCCTGAACGGCCTTCCTCTGAGAGCAGACCCCACGGGGGGAGGAGGGGCTGGAATTGGCTTACAGTCGAGATGCTCAGCCTGGGACTGCCGCCTGGCTGAGGGCGGACAGCCCTCCCCTTATCCCACCAGAGGCCCCTTTGCCGCCTCTTCCACTGTCCAGATGACCTCCCTCCCTTGCAGGGGCTACTGTCACTGACAAAATAGTGCCCTCTGCCGGCCTCCCTTCCTGCCTCTTTCTTAGCCAGGGGCCCAGCCCCTCCCAGCTGCCGGGAACCCTGAGCGCCCAGGGAGCCAAGAACGAGGCCACTTTCCTTTAATGCCTCGCCTCCCACTGAGCCGGGCAGCAGTCATAATTCTTCACGCTGAGCTTGACTGTTTTCCATCCTGTCTCTGCTGCCAGATTAATCTCCCTAAAACACCACTTTCATCAATTCACTCCCTGATTAAAGACCCACGGCGGTTCCTCATTGCCTTTTACATCAGGGCTGCAGGCCGCGGTCTGGCATCGAAGGCCACCTCTGACTGTCACCCTCACCCTGGGATCTCGGCTTCTTTCAGCCCCAGTGCCCCGGAGGGCTTCATCACCCGCCCTCAGGCCCCATGCCTCCCGCCTTGTGGGCCTGGGGGATGTCATGCAGAGAGCGCCAGCTTGGGGGGAAACAGATGTGATAGTGGTGATAATGGAAATGACTCTGGTTCCCGTTTTTGACCTGCCATGTCTCTACATGAGCTAAGCACATTACATATATTAGCTAATTTAATCCTTACAGTGTAGTCTTATCACCCCACTTACACAAATAAGCAACCGGAGTCGGAGAATTAAGTAACTTTGCCAAGGGGGGTAGAGCTTGGCAGGGGCAGGTGGAGGCCTTCCCACCCGGTTAGGCGCCCGTCAAGGTAATCGTGCGAAGCGAAAGGCATTGAGAACATGACGTCACCCACGTCAGGCCCCTCTCAGCCACCTTTCTCTTCCCATTACTTCCCGAGCTCACTGTAGCCACAATGATCTTCCTACTGAGTCATTCTCTCAGAAGATGGTGACCAAAGACCTCGTGTGTCAGGCATTTTTCTAGACAGCAGCAATGCCAAGCTGCCGGTCTCATGTCACGTGTTCCAGAAAGGAAGACCTAAAAAAAACAACCAAAGAGACATGGAGAAGACATTTTCAGTTGCCCCAGAATTGGTTACTGGGACCCACAGCTGTGGACAAGGAGATGCTAAGTAACCCACTTCCTAAAGAGATCACAAAAGGCTGAGACCAGGCACCTGCATGGTGAGATGGGAGGTGGTCTTGCTGCCCGGAAGGCCCCCAACCCCTCTGCTTCTTGCTTTTCCCTGTTTATCTAAGAAAGTTGAGTGGTCAAGAGGAAGGAGTGCTAGACAGTGTTGGGAAGTGAGTACCACTCCCGCTCCTGCCCCACCCCCAGAACCAAGCAAAGGAGGCCCCAAGAGAATCCTCCTGAGACAGAGGATGCTGCCGAGAGGAGGCTGGCACCTCGCTCCCCAGCTGGATGCTCGCTGAGCTGCAGGAACCTGGTGCCCACTGCAGGCACAGGGTGGTGAGGGCGTCCTTGGGGGAGCTTGGCACACGTCCCCTGGAGTTGTGCCTGGCTCCCTCCAGGGGGATTTGTCAGGGAGAAGCCTGCACCACAAGCAGGGAGAGCAGGTGGGCCCCCCCCTCCGCTTGCACAGACCCTCAGAGGGCTCAGATAAGGACCCATGTAGAGGGGAGTCGTTGAGCTCTCCAGACAGGTCCTGGGCAAAGTGAGCAGCTTCCCACCTGGAAAAGGTGAGGGGACCTGTTCTGCTGGCAGGGCTTATGGGGACTCTGGCCGCCCCCTCCTGAGGAGATGCCAGCAACGGAGGAGGCTCAGCCCAGAACAGCCAGGCACTCGTCTCCAGGGACATCACAGCAGATGGCGTCAGACCAAGAGCAGGCCTGCCCGGCCCCTCAGCTCCAGGGCGCCCCAGAGAGAGGAGGAGAAAAAGCTCTTGCTCCCCCAGCCCCCCACCCCTTCTGGAGAGGAGTTTAGGGCTGGCCTGGTCTGAGTTTAATAACCGAGAACGCCTGAGAGGCCTGGGATCTGCCTGTCAGAGGACCCAGTGGGAGGGGGGCTCGGTGGAGCGTGACGGAATGAGCAATTAGAAAAAGTGAGATGGTTTAGGTCTGGCACTCACTGAGTCGAGCTTCCCCAGTAAACTGGTTCTACGAGTAAATAAATGATGGCGATAACTTCAGATAGTGCTAAGTGGTGTGCAGCAATAAAATGGAGCCGTGATGGGTGGTGATTTGCGTGGTAACTGGATTGGGTGGGCAGGAAGGACTCTAAGGAAAAGTGACATTTGAGCTGCGTTCTGACAGCCCCGTGACCATCTGCAGGAGAGCCAGCCGGGCAGCAGAAGCAGCAAGTGCAGAAGTCCTGAGGCGGGAACGAGCTCGGAGGGTCAGGGAGCTCAGGGCCGGCGAAGGCGTGCTCTGGCGCGCGCCGGGCAACACGGAAGGAGCTGGGGAGACAGGGCCGGCCTGGAAGGAATTTGGGGTTTATCGCAGAGGCAGCAGGAAGCCGGCGGAGAACAGACATCGGAGCTTTTCCGGCCTCCTAGTACCGCGCGCTATCTGGGGAGCGTAGGAAGCGGTTATTAGTTACTTTGCTGCCCTAAGACCCCACGCTTGATGAGCAGACATTCCAGTGCGTGCCCGGTCCGCAGAGTCATTCATTCGGCGTCTGCTGAGCGCATACCTGTGCCAGTCCCTGTTCTGGGAACCGGGGACTCATGAGTAAAACAAACTCCGGTGGAGTGAGAGAGAGGCCAGTTCATCCGGCAGATGGGGAGACGGCAGGAGAGGGCAGAGGGGCTGCCAGGGAGGGGCGGGGGCGATATGCAGTGGGGAGGTCAGGAGAGATCCCCTGAGAAGGGGCATTTAAGCAAGACCTGGGGAGCGCAGAGAGAATGGCGCCTTCCCAGCAAGCCTGGTGCATCGGCCCCTCAGATGTGAAACGCGACAGTGGGGCCCATTGTCCACTTTCTCTCCCCGACCCCCAGCCCTGGGACGCAGAAGACGAGCTCGGGCTGCACACCAAGTTGAATGGGGCCAGGCCCTGCCCCAGAGTCACCTACAATCCAGAGGAGAAAGATGCACCAGCACCTGACTGATACACCTCAGCGTAACCGGAAAAGCACCCCACTGGGGGCTCCCGAGTGCCGTGGGGGTACAGGAGCCGAGCGCTCTCCCTCCGTCTCCCATGGGGCTGCAGAGGAAGATTCTGGTCACTGCCCTGCATGGCTTCCTTCCTTCTGTGAGGAGCAGTCAGGGCCAGGGGCCCGGCATCTGTGTCCACTCCCTGCCTCTGCGAGGCTGGCGCTCTGCGGTGCCTTCTGCTGCCTGCTACATTGCTCGGTTCAGCCCCAGGAGGGCAGGGAAGCCCAATGAGTGGGAGGGTCAGAAGACGGCGGCCGGTCCCGTTTTGGACTGGGTGTTCAGTAAACCGGTTCCCAGCTCCAACACAGTGTCTCTGTGACACCGGGCACTTTCCCTGCCGAATCCTTTGTTGGGGGTCCCACCATGGAGGGGTTCCCCGCTCGGATGCAGATAGCATGGGAGGTGGCCCCCGGGTGTCCCTGGGCCCCGTGGTTCACCGCGGCGCTGATTCCTCTGTGAGAGCCAGCCATGTGGTTTTCCGTGCCGGGAAAGCTGCGTTGGTTGGACCACCTTCTGCAAGGAGGCTCGGGGCAGGAGATGACCTGCTGCAGTGTCTGTGATAAAATCCATTCATTTTGGTGCTAAAATGTTGTGTTTTTAAAAATGGAATATTGAAAACTAAAAATTTCCTGTCTCAAACTGGGGCAGCAGTAAGCACCGATTCAGCCGAGCCCAGGATGGGAATGCAGAATTATACTAACCCAAATCTGTTGGAGTTTTGCCCATCTTGGACATGGAGAGAGAAGCCTTTAGTTTTGCACCTGCGTGTCCCATTTCTGTGTCCATCCCTCTGCGGGGACCCCAGCTGCCTATCGGGGATGACTGAGGCTGTGCCCTTGAGGAACTTGAGTCTGGTGGGCAGGGAGGGTTTCCAAGGCATTCCAGACAAAGGGAACCACATGTGCAAAGGCCCTGAGGTGGGAAGTAGGGGCCCATCTTGGGGAACTGTGCATGCAATGTGGGATGAGGAGCAAGAGGCACCCAGCAGGTGAGAGACTGGAGAGGACAGAGCAAGAGCATGGAGCTGTTTGTACACCGAGCAGAAGAGCTGGACTTTTTCCAGAAGGGATTGGGGAGCTGTTAAAGGATTTTAACAGATGTGACTCTCCTTGATTTCTGCTTTAGGAAGATCAACCTGGGGGGAATTGGAGGGGGTGAGTGGGAGACGGAGGCCAGAGAGCAGGTAAGAGACATCGCAGCAGGAGCCGACGGGGGAGGGAGAGACAGGCTTTATCCATCTCCAGCATTAGCAAAAACTTGGGAAATGTTGCATTTCAGCCCAGCTTAGAGTTGTCTTCCTCCCCCTTTTCCTCAGAACACCAATTGATTTTTTTTTAATGCATTATCCTTTATTTGCTTTAGAGAGAAAACAGAGAGAGAGTGACTTCTTTGGGTTGCAAATTGTTAGTGATGGAGCCAGGATGCAGAAGTGGGGCTCGCCAGCCCTCTGTGGGTTTTATGATATTTATGTATACAACGCCTGTTCGCTGTTCCACTCTGCCAGTAAACAGAGATGATAGATAGGAAGAGGACGCCAGCGGAGAGCTCACTTCCTCCTAAAGAGGCAAGAAGACTGGGAGGGCTCATTAGGAGAAAATATTGAACGGGCACTGTTCGAGTTTAACCTGTGATGTGAGGGGAGAAATGGCATTTTTGCCAAAGCCATTATGTAACTGGTTCTAAGGAGGGAGGGGCGTGACTCCAGAGTGGAGCACAGGGGCAGCAGACCAGGAGAGTGATGATGGTGCTGGTTCCTGGAGGACAGGGATCACATTGATCCTCCTTGTAGGTCCTCTAGAAGCAGCTAGGGGTTAGTGGAAAAGAACTGGCTTCAAGTCAGAAGACAGGAATTAGAATTGCAGCTATGTGTCCATAGGCAAGGCACTCACCCTCTCTGTTGGTGAGTTTCCCCATCTATCAAATAAGGATAACCACATCAACCTTACCAATATTGAGTGTGGCTTAAAATATGTAAACCCTCCTTTTACGAGGCACGGGATATAGTAAATGCCCAATGCCTCTAGATGATTTCCAAATTTTCTTAGTAACTATGCCTTTTTATGAGTATAAAAGTAATGTATATTTATTGCAAAAAAAAGTCAGAAACTACTGAAAAGTATAAAGAAGAAAATGGAAATTACTCAAATCCTGCCACCCAGAAATAGCCACCATTAACATTCTGGTGTGTGCACTTCCATCCTTTTTCCTCTGCGTATAAAAATACATATTTTTTAAACCAAAATGTCATAATGCCATATATGCCATTTGTAAGTGTTCTCTTCTCACTGAGCGATATCTTGTGGACATCATTTCAAGAAATAGTTTTACATGGTCACTTTATTTCTTTTTAAATCATGAAAATTTTAAAACATGCACAAAAAGAGACTAGCGCAATGAATACTCATTTACCCTTCAGCCTGATTCAGAATTTCCACCCTCACTTCATCCTATTCCCCTTTCCATTACTGTTGTTGTTACAATAGTTTAAACCAATTAGCAACCCCTGTGTCATGTGTCTCTAAACCGATCCCAAGGTCATTATCAAATGTGATAAAATTAACAGTAATTTCTTAGAAGCATCTAATACTCAGTCAAGATTCCAATTCCCCCCATTAGCTCCAAAAGGTTCTTTTCCAGTTGGTTCATCACATGATCATTTTAATGACCCTCTCTAGTTGGACACCAGGTTTCCCAGTTGTCACTCAAGCACTGAGGCCAACATCCTTTCTGCTTCATATTTGTGGACCCCCATCCAATTATTTCTAGAGGACAAATTCCTAGAAGGGGACTTTCCAGGTCAAAGCCTACGCACTTTTTTAAGGCTTTTAATAGCATTTGACAAATTGCCCTCCGGAGAAATCGTACCAATTTACACTCCCACCAGCCGGGCCTGGCACCCCGGACAGCCTTGGGTTGTTAATGAAAGGAAATTAAAGGGAGAGAAAGCTGGCAGGGAGAAGAAGAGGCAAGGAGGAGAAGCGTGGAGTGAGAGGCTGCGGTGTGGCATCATGGCCTCTCGGCGCCCCCGGGGGCCAGCCTGCCGAGCCTGAGGGGAGCCCGGGGAGCCGAGGGCCCCAGCCCACCGGTGACCCCACCAGATTGAGTCCTAAAGCAATGATTCAATTGAGACCGAGAACAAAGCTGGAGCAAAGACTCTTCGATCCATTCTAATTAGGAGCTGCCTTTCCAGAGAAATCAGGAGCAGGCTGCCGCGGCTGAAGGCAAAAAAGATTAAAAAAAATGCCGCAGCCAGCTGTGCTCGAAGCTTGTCTGTTTTCCTAAAAATCTCATGAAAGAGCCCCATCCACTGTGCTCACAATCCAGGGGACCCTGTTCTGAAGGTTACAGAATTTGACTTGGGGCGAGGATGGCCAGCTCCAAAGGCCAGGGGACTTTCTGTTCCTGCACTTGCTAAGGGCAGGGGAGGAGGTGCCGGGAGGAGACCCACACGTGACACGTGCTGGATGCCTACCTGGTTGCCGCTTTTTTGCTGTAGCTTAAAAACTAAAATTTATTTCAGGGTTGAGAAGAGTAAATAAAGTTAAGATACATTTGAAGCCCGGCCCTGCGCACGGGAATGGAGACAGGCTGGCTCTGGCCCCTGCCGCCTGGCTGGCGTGGAGGTTCTCTCTGCAGGTGGGCATCCCAATGCTTTGCCAGCCTTTCATGCAGCCCCCCAGTTTGCACTATGATGTTTACATCCCGAGCACGGGAACCCAAAGAAGAACCAGTCCAGGGATCACAGTCGTCCAGCCTTCAGCTGACAAAGCCATTCCCACTGTGAGCACCGAGTACCCGACATTAATGACATTAAGGACGCCGATGCGTTCGTGGTACTGAGTCCAGAGCCTCCTTTGGTGCTGTGTCATCTGTAAGATGGTATTTAAATTAGGAGCATGCAGGATCCGGGTCACGGTGGATTCTTGCTGGTATAAAAAGAAGTTTTCAAGCAAAGATCAAGAAACAGTCTCACAAGCAATCTATCGGCAATTCACACGTATCTCAGTTTCACTCTGTGCAGCAGCTCTTTGAAGGGGGCCTTTTCTACCCAACTGCACAGAGGAGGAAACTGACCCCCAGAAGGTGACGTGACCCACTGGGCAAGCAGGAGCCCGGACTTGAACCTGGGTTCCCTCCCGCTCAGGCCTCTCTCCACGACTTCAGGCTGCCTCCTGGTCATTTGTGCGCCTTTTTTGTCCCCTGCTCTTTACCCCACGGTGGATTCCAACTCTTCCTCCCTCTCTCAGCAGTGCTGGGGCTCAGGAGCTGAGTGGAGGGCACAGCAGGGAGGTGAGCCCCTGTGAGCCTCACTTGGTGCCAGGATCTCCCCCAAGGCCCCTTCAGGCCCGGTTCCTCTCACTCAACAGCCCAGGAGGCTGAGGCACCGTTTCCATTTCACGGCCGAGGACTCATGGGCCTGTGACCTTCATTCTGAATGCAGTTTTCCAGGGACACCCTCAGCTGCTTTGGGCGACCTGTGACCCTCAGGAAACATCCCAAGGAAGGGTGGGTCCTTCCCAACAGCCTTCCGACTCTAAGGAGCAGAAGGCGCCACAATTCCAAGAAGCAGGGTGTGGAGCTGTGTCCCTGCGCACAGTGCGCTAGGCTCTGGGCCCAAAGGGCCCTGGGTTCGGATCTCTGCTCCGCCACTTCCTCACTGAGTGACCTCGGGCAGGTCACTTTACCTCTCTGGGCCCTGACATCACCCCCCGCAGATGGTCGCTGAGGATTCATAACACCGCAATACTTACAGAATGCTCTGCCCTGTGTGTGCTGTCGTTGTTACTGTTGCCCCATCCGGGGTGACCCCAGGCAGCTGAGTCTGCTGCCCCCCACCCTTCATCCAGAGGAACTCTGGGGCTGGGAGGCCTGGGTCCCCGGCAGTGACCCCTGGGAAGTGGCCCCCCACGGCCCAGAGAAGACTGGAAGGGGCCCGACTGGGGCCAGGAGACCCGGGTTCAAGTCCAGCTCGTCCCCTCGCTGGGGGCCTTTGCCTCGGGGCCTCTGTCATGACAGGGTTGGGCTAACAACCCCAAGAGTCCTGGGTTTTCATGTCTTTGCTTCTCCTTGCACAGCAGGCAGGCAAGAAGGGCTTAACAAAGAGCTCCAGCACAGAGGCCGTGTGTCTCAAGTGACCCTGGTTTTTGGAGCACCAACCATGTTCCAGGCCCTGTTCTAGGTGCAGGGTCTTCAGCACCAAACAGGAGAGGCGGTGCCCTTCTCTTTGCCTCATGAAGTGTACAGGAGAGTGGGGGAGAAAGACAACAAGCAAGTTAACAAACACACATATCCAAGTTGTAAAAGCTGCTTGAAGGAAAATACCACAGCCTTCCAAACAAGACTAACAAAGGAGGTTTAGATTGAGGAGAGGTTGTCCAGCAAAAGCCTCTCTGGTGAGATATGAAGGGGTAAGAGTTGGGCAGTGAAACAGGGAAATTATATCAGCCAGATGGAGCAGCATGTCCAAAGGTCCTGAGGCAGAGAGGAGCAGCAGCCTCAATCCCTCAGCAGATCTCAGCAGAGCTTCCTCCTCTGCCCTCCCTCTCCCAGGTTTTCCACATGCCCTTCCCTCCCAGGCACTGGGACTCCCATCCCCGAGAGTGTAGCAGACACCAGGTTTGGGGAACAGAAGCTCGGATATGAGCCTGGAGCTAAGGTGGGGCTGCAGCTCTTCCCGTCATGGCGTGGGCAGCCCTGAGGCCCCATGTGGGACAGACCCAGCGCCAGACCCGTCCGTGGCTGTCAAATCAGAGCAAGGCCTGAGGGAGGCCTCTGCTGGCCCTCGGAGGTGAGAGGCAGAGGGACCGAGAGCCAGGAGGGGCAGGAGAGGCTCTGAGACCCTCAGACTACAGCTGGGCGGGGCGGGGGGCGCCCTCGCATGGATGGGAAGGTACAGGCGCTGGCTGTCCCAGTGCACAGCGCCCGCAGCTCACACCCCGTGCTGCCTGCCCTCCCTCCCTCCCCACGGCAGAGCGGGGCATCCCCATTCCAGGGCCAAGGAAGCTTAGGCTTGGGGAGTGAGAGGACTCGCCCCAACCACACAGCCAGCAGGAGGGGAGGCGATGGGCGCTGGCCAGCAGCCTCTCTGTACTCATCTTCTCACCCCCTCCGTCTCTTTCAGTTCTCACAACCACCCTTCCAGGTGGGCGTGATTTTGCCCATTTCACAGATGAGGAAACTGAGGCTCAGAGAGGCACAGCCAATTACTCCCGTTCAGTTGGGGAGTAGAGCCCACACAGAACCTGTCCTCTCGTGGTCACTAAGAAGCAACCCAGGTGGGCAAGCAGGTGCCCAGGAAAGACACGCCAGGAAAACCTGCATAATAAACTCGGTGAACTTTGGGAGCTGGAACCCCCCACAGGGGGCTGGAGGAAGGCCCCCCAGGAAGGGTGGAGGAAGGGGTTATGAAGTGGTGGGGAGGGGCAGGCAATGGCCCAAGGTGACACTTACTGAGGGCCAGGTGCACAGGAGGCCCTCAGCAAACGTGAGTTCCCTTGACCGCCTCCTTTGGGGACGCCAGTGGAGGTGCTGTCACCAGTCAGGGGCTGGCACTGGCAGGTGAGCCTGTGCCCCTCGCCACTCTTTTGCCACCCTCCCACCCTCCAGTCCTGTGTCGGCTGCACTGGAGCCCCCAGCATCCATGTCCCACACCCCCAGCACTACTGGACCCCGGGGCCGTGTCATGTCACACTTCGCCATGCTGCATGGTGCCCCTGGCCAGCCAAGCTCGTCCACCCCTCCAGGACCGTGGCAAGGGCAGTGCAGCCCAGCAGAGGCGGAGGAGGAGAAGATGGGGCCGGCAGACCCTCCTGACCCGGTTCAGATCGCGCTCACTTCCAAGGCCATCTGCTCAGGTGGGCACGGGCCACGCAGGGTACTGGGGCAGAAACAGCCGGCACCCGGCCCACCACGTGCTCGCCTCCAGGGCCTGCCTAGTCAGAGGCCGGCCAGCCTTCCTGCTGCACCTGCCAACCCGGGCTGGGCAGTGGGGGCCACCCTAGGCACTGATCATCACCGACAGAGGTCCCGGTGGGGGTGGGGGCAGGAGGGGGCTCTGCGACCTAAGAGGGTGGGAAAGGGGTGGGGGTGGGGCGTAGCTGAGGTGCCAAGTGTGGTTCCATCTTGAGAGATGGACACTGCGGGCTGGGTGCAGGGGACGGGACCCTGTGAGGCCTGGATACGCCCTGGCCTTCATGGTCCCCCCACTGCTCCAGAAACTTATGAGGGAGCTCAGCACCCCTGCCCTGGTGGGTCCCCAGGGCTCCTCAAATGACTGCCAGAGACCCCAACCGCCCCTTCGCATCTGCTCGAGCCCCTCTAATCCAGGTTGGCCTCAGTCACCACTGGGACACTGTTCCAACATCAGTTAGAACCAGTCACCTCGTCTGAAAAAGACTCCTGCGCCCCTAAGTTAATGACCCAAATCCTTGTCCTGGTCTGCACACACACCTCGCTGGCCACATCTCGTCCCGTCTCACACTCACACGCGCACACACACAGGCCCACACGACATGGGCACACACACACATGCATGCACACAGGCACATACACATGAGCACACGTGTACGCATGAGACAGGCACACACGTGGGCACATGTGGACACACGCACGCATACATTGTTGGTGCTTTAGTTTCAAAGACCTTCTTTCAGTTCTGTGTTTACTTAGTGCCTTTGTGCCTCAGTTTCCTCGTCTATTAAATGGGACACTCAGTAGTGTCTTCATTTTGGTTGCAGCAAAAGCAGACCCTGAGACAAGTGTCTGGGAGCAAGTCATCATTTCGGAGGTGATCCCAGTCACCCACTTGGGGCGTGGAAGGGAGGCAGGGAGGGAGGGAAGCCAGTGACGAGTGCACTGATGGGGCACCCCTGCGGGTAACGGGCCTCCACATCGTGGGGGACCTCTGAGAGCCCAGGTCAGGTGTGCCTGAGGATCACCCGCCAAGGGCGAGGAAGCTGGCATCTTAATCCTCCAGTTCCCGTCAGTCACTGGTGAGGGCAGTCCTGGGAAGTGTGGATGCCCGCACGTCCAGCCTGCCCCTTGCAGGCCCGCAGGACGACCCAGGAAGCTGTCAGCAAGAATGAGGACTGTCCTCAGGGGACCTCTGGGCTGGGCTGAAGGAACACGGGCTTCTGTTACAGTACAAATTAACTCACATAATACGTGTAAAGTGCTTAATACAAGGTGCGTCACATCGTAAGTACTCAGTGAGTCTGACCTGTAATAATAATAATAATGTCATTGTTGTTGTTGTCGTGACTGATGTTATGCTCCCTCCAGCCTCAGGGCCTCTACCCAGGCCATTCCCCCAGCCCAGCACACTCTTCTGTGCCCATCCTCTCTCCACCTGGTTAATGCCTGCATATGCTTCAGGTCACAGGCCAAACGTCACCTCCTCAGGGAAGCCTTCCCAGAATCACAGGGTTAGATCATCTCTCTCTGAGGTGTGCTCACAGCCCTGACTCTCCCCTTTCTTTCAGAGCATTTAATCACCGTTACCATTTTAAATTTATTTGCACAATGGTTTGTGACTCTCTGCTCATTGCTGGTCTCTCCCCTCGACCGCAAGCTCTCCGAGGGCGCAGACAGGTCTGTTTTATTCACAAAGACATGCCCAGGGCCCAGCACAGTGTTACCACGCAGGAGGTGCCTGAGAAGAACCTGGTGGAGCAGAGAGAGGAGTCTGAGGGTGAGCAGGGACCAGCACAGAGTGAGTAAAACCCAGTGACGTCAAGGCCCCATCAGAGATATTTACAAAGCGCTCCGGGGGCACAGATGCGAGATCGACCCATTCCTCTCTTCAGTAACTACGTCTGGAATCCCTATTCTGTGCCGAACACAGGGCAGGCAGTGATGAACAGGAGAGGCACGGTCTCGGTGCTCCAGGAGCTTCCCATCCATGGGGGCACTCGTGCAAGGAGCATGGAGGAGACCAGGCTCGAGCCACGGAGGAAGGGTGTGGAGAGACAAGGCTGGTACCAGACCCCTGCCCACCAGAGCAGCAGCAAGCCCACATTTCCCAGCCTCCTGCAGCTTCGGGGGGTCCCACGACTGGGGGTCACTAGCGGATGTGGGAGGAAGTTCTCAGGCAGTGAGACTGAGTGCTAACTAAGGGACTGGCAACGGGTGCCCAAGGATGTTAGGACTGCCGTGGACCAGTGACTGCTGTGTCTCCCGCATGCCCCCTTTGAGTGGGAGTATCTCTGGTGCTTATCCTAAGCCTGTCGCCCCGTTGTTTGCTGGGTGTGGGGGGCCCAGAGAGCTTGTCTCTTTAACGCACAGATCTTGCCGTTGAGAGGAGTGGTCCGCAAGGAGCTGTACCCAAGGAGCTCCACCTAACATGGCCCCACCTGCACCTGGTGTCGGTGACACGACCCTGGGCTTTGAGCTGATGCCACGAAGACTGGTCTCAGGGGAGGAGAATGAATATATTTTATACACGGAGATATATATTAATTTGCTAGAGTTGCCATAACACAGTCACAGGACAAGGGGCTTAAACAACAGAAAGTTACTTCCCGCCATTGTGGAGGCCGGAAGTCCAGGACCGAGGTGCAGGCAGGGTGGTTTTCCTCCGCGGGCCTGGAAGGCTGCGTTCTGCTCTTCCCTTGTTGGCCTGTAGTGGCCATTTTCTCGCTGTGACTCTTCACACCATCTCCTTTCTGTGTGTGTCCATGTCCAAATTTTCTGCTGTTAAAAGGACACCTGTCAACTCACATTGGATTAGGGCCCACCCTCATGGCCTCATTTTAACATAATCACCTCTCTAAAGACCCTGTCTCCAAATACAGTCACACTCCGAGGTCCTGGGGGTTAGGATTTCAACATATGACTTTGCAGGGGGAGAGGGGACACAATTCAGCATAGTGGGCATGGCGGGATGTGAGTTGTGGTGAATCGTTCTGGTCAGAGGGCAAACTATGGCGGATGATATGTTCCAAAGATGCTTTTCTTTTTTTTTTTTTTTTTTGAGGAAGATTGGCCCTGAGCTAACATCGGTGCCTATCTTCCTCTACTTTATATGTGGGACACCTACCACAGCATGGCTTGCCAAGCGGTGCCATGTCCGTACCTGGGATCCGAACCAGCGAACCCTGGGCCACTGAAGCGGAACGTGCGCACTTAACCACTGTGCCACCAGGCCAGTCCCCCAAAGATGCTTTCACATACTCTTCTTACAAGTCACCTCCCAAGTCCCCCGTCAAGAGCTAGGGTCTACATGCCCTCCCCTTAAACTTGGACGGACGTTTGTGACTGCCTTAGACTACAGGACTATGGCCAATAGAGTACAACGGAGGTGACACTATGTGACTTCTGAAGGTAGGTCATAAAAGACACAACAGCCTCTTAGAACCCGGTCACCGCGCCGTGAGGAAGCCAAGGCTGCATGGTGATGCCGTGGGTGAGCATTTCAGCTGCCAGCTCCAGATGAGCTCCCAGCCACCGGACTAACGAGAGGGGAGGCCATCAAAAGGACTCCAGCCACAACCCTGTGAGACTCCGGCTGGAAACTACAAAGCTGAGCCCAATTACTCCAGAACCATGAAAGACAAAAGCAATAAGAAGTGATCGTTGTTGTTTGACTCCCTGCCATTAAATTTGGGATGGTTTGCAATGCAGCAAAAACAGCTGGTGCACCTGGGGATGAAGAAGAAAATAAGAGCGAAAGAGCAGGAGGAGGCAAAGATGGGAGGACGGAAGAGGAAGGAAGAAGGAGCTAGAAGTGCCCCGGGGTGGGGATGGTGTGTTCACTGAAGAGGCCCGGCACCCAGGAGAAGACTTGGGTGTAATTCTGATTGCACTGAGGTTTCCAATGCACATTTGGAGACAAATCCAGGATGGACCCGGAAGGGACCACAAGTTCCCAGACAGAACCCTTGGCTGCACAAGATCTTCTGCGTGAAGGGTGAAGGAGAGAGAAACCAAGTCCATGGGTTTGACCCGGGCCTCGGAGAGCACTTTGCTCTTGAGCACCCAGGAGCCAGCCTCCGAGGACTGAGTCCCCCTGGCAGGATGGGGCAGGCGTGGAGGCTGGGAAAGACCCTGCAGAGGAGCCAGGCTCTGTGGGCTGGACACGCCAGGCCTGGGACTACAGCACCGGCCAGCTTTCAGAGGCTGGGCCAGTCGCTGCCCAAGGGCCCCAGCAGCCACCAGACCCGCCTAAACTCGCCTTGTATCCCGCCAACCAACCCTCCCTTCCCGCCCTCCAGTCTTTAGAGTTGGTACAGTCTTGTTCCATTTCACGGTCTCTGTTTCGCATCTCAGCAAGCAGCCCAACCCCATTTCCAGGTGCTCTGTTTCATCTGCTTTTCATTCCTTTTGTCTCCTTCATCCCATCCTTCCCTTTTCACCAGTTTTCTTCCGGGACTCTCTTTTCTTCTCTGTTCCCGTCCACTCGCTGTTCTTTCTAAGGCTTCCGTTTGTTCTTCGTAGGATTTCAGTCCCTCTAACCCTGTAATCTCCCCTGAGTCTCTTTTGCTAATGTTTCTTCTCTCCCCTGTTTTGCTCGCCCCTTTCTCCCCCACCTTTCTCATCTCCTCCATTCCCACTCCATCAAATTCACGAGGATCTGCCTCTCGCTCTCCCCTCCCCACTCCTCCCCGTATCTTCTCCTCCTCTTCGTTGCCTCTTCCTCAAACTGGGTTGTGAACGCTGTCCGTCTCGGAGGAGGACACGTTGTAAAGCTGAGGCTCCCAGAGGGCCAGGCTTGGATCATTTTATTTTTACAACGTCCTTGGATGGATGGAGGATTCTGTGCAGGGTGGGGTTGCGTGCTGGGCGGGAGGGGACCAAGCCGGCGAATAGCACTTGCGATTAATATAGGTCAGTTGCTGTGCAGCATCCCAGGGGTCCCAGTGAGAGGAGGACCTCATCATCTGGGGCCAGCTCTGCAGAGGTGGCCGCAGTGCCATCTCGGGAAGCTTCGAGGAGGGGACTTGGGTGGTGGGAGAGGGAGATGGCTGGGCTGCTCTTCTGGAAACAGAGCAGGCTTCTCTGGCTCCTCACTGGGGCCAGTGAGCGCAGAAGGATGCTCTCTAGGGCGCATTCTCGGAGAGGATCCTGGGACCGCTCCCCGATGGCTGGTGGGTGGAGGAGGTGCCCTGATCTCATAGAAAATGCAGAGCACCCCATCTTGTGACCACTCTGCCACTGTGCTCTTGGGCTAACTGCCTAACTTCTCTGGTCCTCATTGTCCTCGTCTGCAAAGTGAGAGAAATATCACCCACAGAGGGATCAAGGACATTTGTAAAATAGGGAAGGAACAGCATTTAAAAAAACCCTTCACCGTGTCCGGCACTTCATGCCTTATCACATCTAACCTTCCAAACTCTGGCCCCAGTTACTCCCACTTTACATAGAAATCGAGGCTTAAATGTTGTGTGGGTTCAATGAGATCAGAGATGTGGAAAGGAGCCCTGGTTAACAGCTGCCTCTGGGCAGATTCCTCCTTCTCTGCTCTCCAGCACCGGGCTGCCGGTTTCGGGCATCCTGGGGAAACCGCAGGAAGCCTCTTCACGCTTTCCTTCCACTGAAAGTGTTGAGCATCCGTTCTGTGCCAGGCACTGTGCTGGGGACGGAGATGTGAGGGTACACAGAGCAGGCAAGGTGCATGTCCTCACGGAGCTCACATTCTGAGAAGCAGACAGACACAGAAACAAAACAAAATAAAACCACACATACAAGTAAAAACTCAGTGACAGAGTGTGCAGAGTGAAGGAAACGTGGCTGTAAGAGAGAAAAACCAGGGAACCGAATTTAGTTGGAGTAGACAGAAAGGAGCACCCCTGAGAAAGTGAAGTTCCTGCTGCAATCCAAAGGAGGAGCAGGTGCTGCCCAGGCAAAGAGCGGGAGAGAAGCATGTTCCAGGTAGAGGGGTGAGCACGTGCAAAGGCCCTGGGGCAGGAAAGAGCACAGTGTGATGAGGAATTGAAAAGTGTCCAGGGGGCTAAAGAGAAAGAGCTAAAGATGGGGGCAGGGGCAAGAGGTGGGTCCTGGGGAGACAGGAAGAGCCAGGCTGCACAGGGTACCGGGAATGTATGTGAACCCATTTAAAGGTTTCGAGCAAGGAGATGACATGGACTGATTTCCGTTTCAAAAAAATCCCTCTGGCTGCTGTGCAGAAAAGAGGCCTCAGAGGAAGGAACAAGAGTAAACAGGAGAAGACCCCTAAGAAACACCTATGCAGGAAATGACGGCAGCTTAAATAAAGAAGATGCTCCGACCTTACAGTTTTTGAAGTGCTCTCACTTGCCCCTGGGAGATCCGCGCAATCATGCCCATTTGACAGATAAGAAAACTGAGACTACAAGAGGTTGAAACAGCTTGTACAACACGACTCAACTAGCAGGTGCTGGATTCTGGATTGCGAGCCAGGTGTTCCCATGCCCAGTCTGTGCCTCTTTCCTTTCCTCCAATGGTCCTTGGAGAATTAAAGATGTGGGTCAAGTGAGAGTTCAAAAATAAGCCATTGGACGATACTCCAAACTAATGACAAACAAAAGAAAGCAAGTGTCTCGATACTTATATCAGACAAAGTAGACTTCAAGATAAGACAGGTGAAGAGAGACAAAGAGGGGCGGTATGTATGATCAAAGGGACACTCCACCAAGAAGACGTAACACTTATAAATATCTATGCACCCAATGCAGGAGCTCCGAAACATAAAGCAACTACTGACAAACCCAAAAGAAGACATTAATAATAACACAATAATAGTATGGGACCTCAACACCCCACTCACTGCAATGGATAGATCATCCAGACAGAAAATCAACAAGGGAACAGTGGAATTAAATGAAAATCTAGACCAGTTGGACTTACTAGACATATACAGAACACTCCATCCAAAAACAGCAGAATACACATTCTTTTCCAGTGCACACTGTTCTCAAGGATGGACTACATGCTGGTAAACAAGGCAAGCCTCTATAAATTTAAGAAAATTGAAATAATAACAAGCATCTTTTCCTGTCACAATGCTATAAAGCTAGAAATTAATTACAAGAAAAAAGTTGAGAAAGGGACAAAGATGTGGAGACTAAAAAACATGCTATTGAACAGCCAATGGATCATTGAAGAAATTAAAGAAGAAATCAAAAAATATCTGGAGACAAATGAAAATGATAATACACCATACCAACTCCTATGGGCTGAAGGAAAAGCCATCTTGAGAGTGAAATTCATCACAATACAGGCTCACATTAACAAACAAGAAAAATCCAAAATAAGCAATCTCAAACTATACCTAATTGAATTAGAAAAAGAAGAACAAACAAAGCCCAAAGTCAGCAGAAGGAGAGCAATAATAAAAATCAGAGTGGAAATAAATACTATTGAAACAAAAAAGACAGTAGAAAGGATCAATGAAACAAAGAGCTGGTTCTTTGAGAAGATAAATAATGTCAACAAACCCCTAGCCAGACTTACAAAGAAAAAAAGAGAGAAAGTTCAGATAAATAAAATTAGAAATGAAAGAAGAGAAATAACAACAGACACCACAGAAATGCAATGAATTATAAGAGAATACTGTGAAAAACTATATGCCAACAAAATGGACAATCTAGAGGAAATGGATAAATTCTTAGACTCTTACAACCTCCCAAAGCTGAATCAAGAAGAAGCAGGCAATCTGAATAGACCAATCACAAGGAAAGAGATTGAAACAGTAATCAAAAGAATCCCAAAGAATAAAAGCCCAGGACCAGATGGCTTTCCTGGGGAATTCTACCAAACTTTCAGAAAGGATTTAATACCTATCCTTCTCCAGCTATTCCAAAAAATTAGGGAAGATGGAATACTTCCTAACACATTCTACAAGGTCAACATCATTCTGATACCAAAGCCTGACAAGGACAACACAAAAAAGGAAAACTACAGGCCAATATCGATGATGAACATAGATGCAAAAATCCTCAACAAAATATTGACAACCCGAATATAGCAATACATCCAAAGGATCATACATCATGATCAAGTGGGATTCATACCAGGGACACATGGATGGTTCAACATCCGCAAATCAATCAACGTGATACACCACATCAACAAATCGAGGAATAAAAACCACATGATCATCTCAATAGATGCAGAGAAAGCATTTGACAAGATCCAGCAGCCATTTATGATAAAAACTCTGAACAAAATGGGGATAGAAGGGAACTACCTCAACATAATAAAGGCCATACATGACAAACCCACAGCCAACATCATACTCAATGAGCAAAAACTGAACGCCATCCCTCTGAGAACAGGAACAGGACAAGGATGCCCTCTATCACCACTCTTATTCAACATAGTACTAGAGGCTTCGGCCAGAGCAATTAGGCAAGAGAAAGGAATAAAAGGAATCCAAATAGGGAGTGAAGAAGTGAAACTCTCACTGTTTGCAGATGACATGATCTTATATATAGAAAATCCCAAAGAATCCATCGGAAAACTAATAGAAATAATTAACAACTACAGTAAAGTTGCAGGGTACAAAATCCACTTACAAAAATTAGTTCTTTTTCTATACTCTAATAATGAAATTATAGAAAGAGAACTCAAGAATACAATTCCATTTACAATCGCAACTAAAAGAATAAAGTACCTAGGAATAAATTTAACCAAGGAGGTGAAGGACTTATACAATGAAAACTATGAGATATTATTGAGAGAAATTGATAATGACTTAAAGAGACGGAAGAGATTCCATGCACATGGATTGGAAGAATAAACATAGTTAAAATGTCCATACTACCCAAAGCAATCTACAGATTCAATGCAATCCCAATGACATTCTTCATGGAAATAGAACAAAGAATCCTAAAATTCATATGGGGCAACCAAAGACCCGAATTGCTAAGGCAATCCTGAGAAAAAAGAACAAAGCTGGAAGCATCACAATCCCTGATTTCAAAATGTACTGCAAAGCCATAGTGATCAAAACAGCATGGTACTGTGCCAAAAACAGGCACAGGGATCAATGGAACTAAAAGCTCAGAAATAAAACCGCACATCTACAGACACCTAGTCTTCAACAAAGGTGCCAAAAACATACAATGGAGAAAAGACAGTCTCTTCAATAAATGGTGTTGGGAAAACTGCACAGCCACATGCAAAAGAATGAAGGTAGACCATTATCTCACACCATACACAAAAATAAACTCAAAATGGATCAAAGACTTGAAGATACGTCCTGAAACCATAAAACTCCTGGAAGATAATATAGGTAGTACACTCTTTGACATCGAACTTAAAAGGATCTTTTTGAATACCATATTTTCTCAGACAAGGGAAACGAAAAAATAAACAAGTGGGGCTTCATCAGACTAAAGAGCTTCTGTGAGGCAAAAGAAATGAGGACCAAAGTAAAGAGACAACCCACCAATTGGGAGAAAATATTTGCAAATCATATATCTGACAAGGGGTTAATCTCCATAATATATAAGGAGCTCACACAACTGAACAATACAAAACCAAACAGCCCAATCAAAAAATGGGCAGAGGAGATGAACAGACATTTTTCCAAAGAAGATATGCAGATGGCCAATAGACACATGAAAAGATGTTCAACATCACTAATCATCAGGGAAATGCACATCAAAACTACACTAAGATACCACCTTACACCCGTTAAAATGGCTATGATCACTAAGACTAAAAATCACAAATATTGGAGAGGGTGTGGAGAAAAGGGAACCCTCACACACTGCTGGTG
>NC_060285.1:12095238-12199941 GCF_021613505.1 Equus quagga
AAAAAAAGGCATTGGGCCTTCGAAACGTGCGATCTTTGGGCAACCTCCTTGTCATTGTGCTTTTACCGAAATTTCGAATGTTAAGCTCCCTAATTCTTGGTTTCTTAACCTGTGAGATGGAGAGGATGACCCGCCCCTCCTTCCAGGGCTGTTGAGAAAATCAAATGATGGCGGATGTAAAATATTTAGGAGAATGTCTGGCACGTAGTAGGTGCCCAATCAGTGTCAGCTCTCCTTTCCTTTGAGGAGGACCAAGGTCCAGCCTGTCTGGCTCGAAGAGCTGCTGACATACACCCACTGTCATGCCATCGACCGTGAGTGATGGATTTGACAGTCAGCCATGCCACACGCCCAGCACAGGCTCTGAGTGCCGCCTGGAAGCCTGAGTCGGTTTTCTGGGTGAGTCCTCACACTCTGGCCACGAATTCGGAGAAGAAGAGCCAGTCACACAGCTGCCCTTTGGCCAGGATGTCCCTGCACCGTCCCCGGCAGCAAGCCACCTATGGCTGGTTCCTGAGTCCATGTCCTTCCAACCAGAGACCCAACTCCCGGCGTCAGCCAACTGGCAGGTCTCCCCTGGGCCCAAGAAACGTGAGGATGTGAGCGTAGGAAGCCTCTCCCTGGCCACAAAGGACTTCCTTATCAGCACGTGACGAGTCCACACTTTCGTGGAGCCCTACAGCAGAGTCTAGAGATGGGTGGCATGCTCCTCTCTGGACAGAGAAAAGGATGCTCGGGGAGGCAGGCTGACTGTCCCCTGGTGGCGGGGACAGCAAGTCCCGGAGGAGGGAAGAGGGGTGAAAAGGTCAGGTGCTCCCTGGAGCGCAAATGATTTAGGTCCGAAAGTGGCCACTGTGGTCAGTGACATGGAGGGGGCTGCTGCGCTGGCTACGAGCAGGGTCCTGGAGGGACGAGGATGTGGGTCTGAGCGGAGACAGGCGCTGAAGGCCTGGCTCGAAGGCGCTAGCTGCAAAGAGACAGAGGGCCAAGCGAGGGCTGGGGCAGCTTTTGTCAGGAGAACAGAGACGGGCATGTTTACACGCCAGCGAGGAAGAGCCAGGAGTAGAAGCAGAGGGAGGCGGCCAAGATGCCGGGCTTCGTGTTCGCTGTCTCTGTGCCTTTCATCTCAGGCTGCCTCAAATCCTATTTGAAAATACAGTATAAATAAAAGATCAAATCATAAGACATTGTTCATTTCCCACCAGCCGGAGACCTTGAAAGGGTCTTCGGAACAGGCTTTGTTCTCTCTTGACTTGTGTCAGATTTGTTCTGTCGCCCACAACAAACAAACACGGACTGGGCAACCACCACGTGCCGCCCCAGGCCAGCTCAGGACACAACCCAGCCTCGGCCCTCAAGGAGCTCACAGTCTACTGGTGCGTGGATGTGGAGATGAGTGCCAATGAGACAAAGGGACCTGTGCACTGAGAAATGCGTGCACAATACAGAAGTCGCTCAGAGGAAGGAAGGAGTCTCTCAGGATGGAGGAGGGTGAGAATATCATGGAGGGCCTCAGGGAAGAGGCAACACCTAGCCAGGGCTTTGAATGACACCCAGGAGTCCACCGAGCAGAAAGAGGCACAGCACATGCAAAGGCCCTGAGGTATGACAGAGCAGGGGCCTACAAGGGGTTTGACACTGGTGGAGCCTAAAGGTGAGAACAAGATTAGATTAAGATGAGCCTGGAAGTGGGGGCAGGGACCAGGTCAGCACCCTGCCCCACAGGATCCTGTGTTCTCTGGGGATTTTAACAATACTTATATGGTGGGATGAACTGATGCTCTCCTGTCCCCAATTTCAGGGAGAAAGTTGAGGTTCAGAAGAAAGCTATTAGGGGCTGGCCTGGTGGTGCAGCGGTTAAGTGCACACATTCCGCTTCGGCAGCCTGGGGTTCACCAGTTTGGATCGCGGGTGTGGACGTGGCACTGCTTGGCAAGCCATGCTGTGGTTGGAGTCCCACATAGAAAGTAGAGGAAGATGGGCACGGATGTTAGCTCAGGGCCAGCCTTCCTCAGCAAAAAGAGGAGGATTGGCAGCAGTTAGCTCAGGGCTAATCTTCCTCAAAAAAAAAAACAATAATAAATGAAGAAAGCTATTAGAGATTCATTCATGGAGTGTCTGCTGTGTGCCAGACAATGTTCTAGAAGCTCATGAATTGTGTGTAAGCAAAACAGGCAGAGAGCTTCACCCCTGAGGAACCACCATACTGGTGTTAGGAGTCAGACAATAAATGGCAGTCTTAGTTCTCCTCAAGTAAGTTGTATAAGACGTCAGAAGGTCATACTTGCTATGAAACAAAGGAGAAGTAGGACAGAGTGAAGGGACCAGAAATTTAGGGTGTAAGGTGTGGGTGGTACAATCTTAGTGTGGTCAGGAAGGAAGGAGCAGAGGCTGAAAGGAGGGGAAGGAGTGAGCTGTGTGTACATCCAGGGCAAGAGGGAGCAGCCCGTGCAAAGGCCCTGAGGCAGGAGTGTGGCTGGTGTGCTGTGGGATGGCAAGGTGACCCGTGTGGCTGGGAAGAGTGGGCAGAGGAGAGCTGTGAGATATGAAGCCAGGTCGGGGAGGACCCTAGAGGCCACTTGAAACTTTTGATTTTTACCAGCACTGAAATGGGGGTCACCACCCTGGCTGAGGCAGAGAGGTGACATGGTCTGACTTATGTCTTAAAAGGATGATTCCAGCTAGTGCACTGGGAATAGCTGGAGGTGGAGCCAAGATAGGAAGAGGGGGACCAATTAGGAAGCTGATGGGACAGTCCCAGCAAGAGAGGGTGGTGGTTCCCCACGGGGAGAGTGGAGAGGACTGACTGATTCTGAACATGGGCTTTCCTGGTGGAGTGGATGTGGGGTATAAGAGAGAGAGGAGCCGACGACGGCTCCAGGGCTTTGGGACTGAGCACGAGAAGGACAGAGCCCCAGTAATGAAGGTGGCGGAAGCTGCAGGGGAGGCGATGGGGATGGAGAACATGGAGGCCTTAGATGCGCAGAGTCCCAAGGGTCCATCAGACATCGTCTGGAGGTAAGAGGCCGTCGGAGATGTGAGTCCAGAGTGCAGGAGACAGCTCTGCGTGGGGGCAGAAATCCGGGAGCCATCGCTGTAGAGAGAGCACCTGTGAAGACAACACCGTTTGTCCCCAAGAATCCAGATGTGGCTCAGGGCGGGGGCTGGTCCCCTTTGGTATCACGGAGCCAGGATTATTTTACAAGGAGCAGGATCAAAGCCATGTTAATAGGAGTGCGTGCGTTTCTCATGTAGATCAAACTACTGTCTCTAAAAGAATCAAATACTTCTGTGCTTGCCTTGAAGGAAGTCTGGAGAAACCCGCCACAGCCTCTGCTGAAGGAGAGATGCCAAGGGGAGCCCAAGCACCTTCCACGTTTCTCCAGCAACATCCCTCAGCCTCAACTTCTTCATCCATAAAATGGGCATAAACTTCCCTGTAAGCATTCTGGGAGAGTAACGTGACCATGTGTGTCACTGTTGCTTTGATATTCAGGGCTGTCCTTACCATCCTAAGGGGCCTGGCAAAGAGCAGGTGTCACAGAACAATAACGATCGTCACAGTAACGATGCTGAGGATGACCTTGGTGACGAAGAGGATGGTGAGCACAGCCGCTCCCGGCTGAGGCCCCCTTGCCCATTGGTGAGAGCATGAAGAACTGTGGGACAAGATGGTCCTCCCCAGGCTGGGGCCCCTGGAACACAGCACCAGCAGCAGCAGGGCCGGCTTCCCACAAACACCTCCCACCCCCACCCCACCAACTGACTGAGCCCGCTGCCACGCCGTAACACGGTCAATTAGTGCCAGCTGCGGTGAGTGGCCATCTGACGCGACAGGAGCATCTGCCTGGTAGGAACTGAACCAAGACCTGTCAGCTCGGGCTGCGTGAGGATCGCCAACAGCCCTGAGGCCCGGGAGGGCTGGACGTGGCCACGCACTCCCACCTGGACCCCGACGTGGACCAGAGCCCACGAGGAGAACAGTAATAATAATGGCAGTGGTCACGGGTTGCCGCCAGCCTGTGCCGGGCCCTGTTCAGAATACTTTCTATGCCATAACTCTGTGAGACTCAGACTAGAGGGGTTCCCGTCAGGCAAAGAGCAGGACTCCCGATGCTGTGCTTAGGGTACCAGACGGAACTGTCTGATTGCAAATGATGGGGACCAACTGCGGCTGACTGGAGCAAAGAAAACGGAGGGTGGAGGGGATTTTGTGGAAGAGCGTTGGCTAGTTCCCTGAACTGATGGGCGAGCTGGAGAACCACGTCTCCAGGAACTACATGGGTTCTGGAGTCTTCGTAGCCAGAGCCGCCCAACAGCCCGTTGGACCAGCGCTGGCGTGAGTGTGCACCAGCTCTGCTCTATCGTCGTCTGTTGTTTTGGGGGAAAGGGGGCTATTTGTCACTGTATCGCTCCGCTTTAGACTCAAGGGTCCAATATACCGAGTTTGGGCCATGTGTCTAAAGGAGGGCAGGCCACCTGAATTGACGGTGCCCCCAAGACTGTACCCAATGGAGAAGAGGTCGTTGCCCCGACAGAAATTGAGTGCTGTGACCAGAGAGTGAGGAATCCTTCCTGGGTGGCCCCGAACAACCCTCGCCCATCCCTTCTGGGAGTTGAAGACAGGCACACCTGGATTCACATCCGGGGGTTGCCATGCACTGCCCATGCCCCGTCGGGCGAGCCATCTTATGTCTGAGCTCGGGTCCCCTCACTGGTAAAATGGGGACAATAAAACCTGCTGAGGGGGTCTGAGAAGCAGCCACAGACAATGGCTGTGAAGCCCCTGACAGCGCCCGGCGCAGGCTGGGCTCCACAAACAGGACAGCGTGGAGCAGGATGCGTGAGGTCCAGGGCTTCCCCCACCCCCACCCCCTCCAAAGGGCTCCAGGGGTCCACTGCGGAGAACAAAGTGACTAAAGTCTCCAAGAAGCTCTGATTCTTGGAGCCCTAGGACTCCCTGTAGCCCCAGGGGCAGGGGACGCCAACCTGGTAGGACAGCATTTACCAGTGAGAGACGCACCAGTGGTCTGGGAGGAGTAAGGAGCTGCCTTTCTACGAGACCAGGAGTGCCCGGAACCGCCTCCCCGCCCCCTCCCGCAGTGAGCAAGCCTCCTCTGAGCGTTCTGAGTCCTTGAACCTGCAACGCGTCCCCTGCCTCTCGGTTCAACACTTCCAGGGTGCACGGAGAAAGGGACAGAGGTGATGGCAGGGCAGAGAGGAGAGTCCACTGCTGGGCGTGGCAAGGACCCGTGGGTTTTCCCGCGACTTGAGCGGACACCACAGTAGGCGGCGAGGACTCAAGTCAACAGCCAGGTCCACTCCCAAGATCAGGGGCCCTGGGAGTCAGCGCCGTGAGCTGGACCCCCACTCGCCCGTGAGAACTGAGAGAAGGAGGGTGGTTGAGTCTGAGCTGCATCTGATCAACACCTCCTCCTTAGGGAGCCTGCCGTCAGAGGGAGCCCACAGCTGCTGCGTGTTGGACAGAAACTCAGGCAAAACCATGGGAGAGGGGACGTAGCCGACTGGCCATCTCTGGCACGGGGCTGTCTGCAGGGGGGGCAGCAAGTGTGAGCCACGAGGCGGGCACAACCCACAGGCTGGATGCAGTCACATGAGGGGGAAGCTGTCTCCCGGACCTGACACCAAAGGATGCACATACACAAGCACATGTACACACGTGTGCACGCATACACACACATGCACACACACAACCCCGGAGGAGAGCTCCAAGTTTCATATGAAACTGACATTTTAATTTTTTTAAATTTTTTTGAGGAAGATCAACCCTGAGCTAACATCTGCTGCCAATCCTCCTCTTTTTGCTGAGGAAGACTGGCCCTGAGCTAACATCCGTGCCCGTCTTCCTCTACTTTCTATGTGGGACGCCCACCACAGCATAGCTTGCCAAGTGGCACCATGTCCACACCCGGGATCCGAACTGGCGAACCCCAGGCCACCGAAGAGGAACGTGCGCACCTAACCACTGTGCCACCGGGCCGGCCCGGAAACTGATATTTTTAAATGAACAAGATTGAGTCTCCGTAACCAAGCTGAAATTGTTCTTTTTGAAACTGAAAGTGACCGGAAAGCTATGGAGTGGGCCTGAGGTGTCCTGAAGGAAGCCGGCTGCCCAGCAAGAAGGATGGAGCCCAACAGAGCACAGTGGGAGCAGTTACTAGGAAAAATAAGATAGAATATCACCTTTCCCTGTTTCCCTCGCCAGCTGCGGCTCCTCGTGCAAACGGCTTCATTAATTACCATTATCGTCCCGTTTCAGGCTGGGCAGCGGCTTGCCGTCCTCCCAATTCACAGAGGAAGCCTCTATTAATTTGAGAAATTGATGGATAAACCACAAAATTGGTGAGTTGGAGCTTTCTTGCTGCAGACTGGTTGCTTTCATACCCTGAGTGAGTTTGCAGAGAAGTTCTCCAGTCTGAAAGGTCTAGAGAAGCTTCTATCAGCATTCGAGGTCAGATGACGCTTCCTTCTCACTATAGTGTTGTTCCTTCCCTATTCCAAGGCATTTCCATTTCCTCCCAAGGTTAAGATGGAGTGGGAGAAGGAGTGGGCGATTTGGAGGCAGCAGGTCCCGATTGGAAGCCCAGTTCTGCCGTTTACTAGCTGTGTGACCTGAGACCAATCACTGCCCCTCTCTGATCCCTGAATCCTCACCTGCACCATGACCACAGTGCCCAGCTCAATGAGTCTGTGAAGGGCAGATGAGAGAGGCTGTATAGGAAAGCCCCCTGTCCGTGGAAACCCGCCAGACACATGAGTTATTACCGTTAGAAACATGCTCGTGCCCTCAGCTGCTTACCCTCCACTAGAAATCAGATCTCATAGTGTAAAAATTGACTCACTTGCTCGTTCAAGACCAACAGAGGCAGCTGAGAGATTTTAAACCCATCTTCTAAAGAGACAGGAAATTCTCTCCACTCTGCCCTAATAAAAGAAGCTTCCAGATGTTTTACAAGCCCCTACTTTATGCCTGGCTCCCACCAGCTCTTTACACACTGTGCTCGGGGGAGCCCTGCGATGACAAACCTCATCACCCCCACTTCACAGATGAGGCTCGCCAGAGTTGCTCTGACCGTGGCAGCGCTGGGATTCGAGCCCAGATCTGTCTGCCCCGAGCCCGGGAGCTCTCCCTCGCCTCCCGCGTCCGGCTCCAGATGCTACCCGAGGTCTCCGCCAACCCGCCCTTCTCTCCCTGGGAGGGAGTCCGCCAGAGGACGGGCTGCCCGGGCGTTTCCGCCAATCGCTGTGGGGTGAGTCCTCCCCATCCACTGATCCTCCCGCCCGTGAATCAGAGCTCGGCCCCCTTCCCTCTGCTCCAGCCCTTGAGTCTCCGATTTCGCCATCAGCTCATTGAACGGCGGCAGCGTCCCAGAGCCTCGTTCAGAGACTCCATCTTCCGCAGGATGCAGAAGGAAAGCAAGGAGGCAGAGCCCAGGGGGCTGGGGTAGAGTCATGTGGGACCACTCCCCCCGGGGACCGCTCGGCCACCCCAAGGGCAGGACCTTGGGCCCGAGTGTGACTCCCTTGGCCTCTATGTTCTCCTCAGTGAGACGAGGGTCAGCATCCCTGAAACCCAGCAGACGCTCTGCGAGGTGTAAACTATAAGGCCCTGGAGGCACGGGAGGGGTGGTTATGTAACGTGTAGCAGAAAGGGCTCTGAACTGTGACATGCTGCACCCGCGCCAGGCATTAGTGCTTTTGCAGACACCAGGGAGCTCCTGGCTTGTGACTTCCATGATGTCAAGAAAATGCCCCCGGGTGTGGACGAGCCACCAGGCCTGCAAGGGTGAGACAAAGACAGGATACAACTGTTCCTTCCTTCAGGTCAAAGACGTCAGGGGGTGTCTTTGGGGTGACTTGTAGCCCCAGCTGTAAGCGTTGTTATGAAATGAGATAATGATGGCTACGCTCACCGTTTGCCCCGCTCACTGCCTTATACGCTTTTATCTCATTGCACCCCTGCAGCAACAGCAGCGTCAATTCCACCAACACCACCGCCAATTCCAGCAGCCCCTCCATTTGACAGATGAGCAAACTGAGACCTAGTAAGTGAGGCGACTTTGCCAAGGTCACACAGCTGGGGCGTGGGGATCCCAAGACTCCGACCAGCCCAGCTGCCCCCAGGGAGCCCTCCCAACCTCTAGCTGCTCTGGGGGGAGCATGGAGCACCACACGCAGCCCAGCGGGAGGGCCCAGGGCTCGTGGCTTCTCTATCCTTCCTGCCACCGCTGCACTTGGCCGAGCGGGTAATGCTGGAGCACTGAGGATACACACTGAGTTTCACAGGACCGGCCAGGGGAGAAAGGCAGACCCCCGCATGTGGAGGCGAGTGACCCTCATGCCTGCTCGGGGGAGCTGGAAGCAAAGGCGGAGCTTAGGGTCTCGGGACGTCTGGTGCATTTAACAAACCCTTGGTCTGACCATTTGAAAACTGAATGCTATTTGTGCAAGGCATTGTCAGAAATAGTCACACTCCCCTTATTCTGATACTGTGTGGTTTTTGACCATCCCCACAGGCTCTCCAACCCCGAGATGTCCTAAGGCCCAGCCTGACTCTTCTCCAAGACCTACTAACTCCTACTTGCTGTGTGCCCTTGGATGAGTCCTGGTCCTCTCTGGGCCTCAGCTTCCTCATCTGTAAATGAGGCGGTAGATGCACCTGCCATCCGAGATGCCTCCCGCTCTGGCTTCCAGGAGTGCAGTGAGTGGCGTGGCCAGGCCCGTGGGAGTGATGGAGAGCACACCCACATAATTCAAGATGTCTGCATTTATGAAGCACCTTCTCTGTGTCAGCTCCTACACCTGCAGAGCCTCAGACTATCCTCAGTTCAACCCTAGGAAAGAGAAATAGGATCGTCCCCTCTCGCAGAGGGAAGTTGAGGTTTCAAGGTGTGAAGTCACGTGCTTTTTGTCTCACAGCTGGGATTCGAACCCAGGCCCCCGATCTGAGCGCCTTCTGTTACACTCTGCCACCCCCCCGCCAGGCCGGGGAGCGGAGACTGGGCAGCAAAAGCAGCTTCTCCCTCCATGTGGCATCTTGTCATTATTCCCATTGCCCAGAGCACGACACCGAGGCACGGACAGGGGCCCACAGTCACACGGGGTATCAACCCTGCCATCAGGCCGCATAGCATGTGAGCTTAACCATGGGCTACACTGCAGTCCCCACCTTGAGCCCTCAGAAGACGCAGGGAAGGAGGCAGCGGAAAGCATGCAGGCACCAGGCGGCACCATCAGGTATGAGAGAAGGTCGCTATGGAGGCCAAGACGATCCTAAAAGGGGCTCCCATCGCAGACCAGGACAGCAGGAGGCTTCCTGGAGGGGTGGAATCACGGAGGATGAACAGAACGAGCCAGGCAGAGGAGGAGGGAAGAGGTCCCCGCAGCACGCGTGTCAGGGGACATATGTGGCTCAAGCAAAGGATGTGAGTTCCAGAAAGCTGCGTCCGCTTCCCCTGGGGGCGGGCTGGAGAGCAAGCCTGGGGCTCCGGCGGCCAGCAAGGTAGGGGGTGCCTGCCACAGACAGTGGCAGCAGGATAGAGAGCGAGATGCACACTTGGGAGACATTAAGGAAGCCCCAGATGCTTCAATAAAGGAGTCCTGTGGTCACATGAGACCGGACACCTGTCTTGCACATCATCTCCCGCAGCCAGGGGACCTGCTAGGCGCCCTTTGATGCAGGTTCCCAAGCGTGATTGCCACAGAACCCTCGTGTCGTCATTTTAATTTTGACCTCCTAGTTAGCATCCAGTAGAACGAATGTTCCGGAATGTACTGTGAGGAAGTGAGCCTTGAGAATGGGCCAATGGAGCAGAGAGAACACGAGGTTCTATGGCTTGTGCCTGGCACACAGTAGGTGCTTAATGAATGTATGCTGGATGGACCAGTGGTCAGAGGTGAAGTCAGTGGCCACCTGCTGGTGGCGTTCAGGGCTCCTTGAGAGGCTTCTGCCACCTCCTGCCTCCTCTTCTCCAGACCTTGTATGCCATGTGTATGTAAATGTACGCATTTACAACATCGCCATGCACCAGGCACCTTGTGACAGGCTTTACTTACAACATCCTCTCACATTCACACCACACCCCTGTGAAGATAAGAAACTCGTCCAGGGTCACTCAACAAAAAATTCTTTGTTGAAATTTTTGTTGAATTAAATTTCCATCCAAATTTGGCTAACTCCAGAACCCTCTTACTTAGCCACTAGATCTCACTGATTCTCAAAACTCCATCCTTCTGCATTCACCCCTTTGGCTTAAACGTCTGCTGTTAAAGATAAAGATTTGAGATCTGTGGTACACTATCTTATCAGACATTTACACTTTAGTATAAACGTGTATTTTGAAAAGAGTACCTGGTACGTGAATCTACTAACAAAAATGCCAATGTTAATTTTACCACTAGTATGAATATTATCACTACAAATGATGTCTACTATTTATTAAGCACATATGACATGCCAGGTACTGTTGTAAGCACTTTAAAGTTATTAACTCATTAACCTTTACAGCAAACTGTGACAAAATGTGATTGTTAGGATTATTGTTCAACAGAGATTCACTCCCGTCTCCCGCCCATGATGAGGGAGTATATGCCCTGCCCCACTGACCCACTTTGGCCAATCAGATGTTAGTAGACGAGGCTCCATAGGGGCTTGATATGTGCTGGCATGGTTGGACTTGCCCCCCATTCCTCTGTCTCTTGCCATGAGAACACGCCCCAGGTAGCCACTGGCACAAAGAAGAGAAAAGACAGACGGAGAAGACTGTCTTGATCAGCTGGGGCCCAGCCTAGCGAGCCCCCTAGATAACCCCACCCCCACCCCACCCCACAGATACGTGAGCGAAACACAATGCTTGTTGCTCATGTAAGTAAGTTTTGGGGTGCTTTGCTATACAGCAATAACTAAGAAAAAAATTTACAGCTGTAAGTCCCTGTTTTACAGATTAAAAAATTGAGGCACCGGGAGATTTAGTAACTCACACACATTCATGTTGCTGGTCAGTGACAGAGCAAAAGCTTAAAACCAAGGAGTCTGGTTCCAGAGCCTACGAACACGGGGTAGGGGGTGGGAATCTTGAAGAACAAGTTCCAAAAGCTTATTAACCCAACAAACCAGAGAGGCGAATCACTGTTCGGTCTATGTTCAGGGTCAACAGAAGATGGCACCTCCAGGGCAGAGTCTGAGTGTGTTTGAAAAATCCCAAGATTGGAGTGAGGTGGAGGGAGGGGCTTTGCTCTCGTTAGAGCTTTGGGGACTCTTCCTGGAGAAGGGGTGCAGTCTCCGGGGAGTGGGTTCCACGGAGAGGAGATCAGGGCACAACGGGACATCGTGGTAATTAACAGTCACTGAACGTCGACAAAGCTGGCCGCCACCCTCTGGCCCAATGTCACTCACAGAATGCATCCTCCTCCAGCCCCCTGAGGAGGAGAGGAGGAGACAATTGGCCACGGGACAGGAGAGCAAGAAAAGGAGGTGTCTGCCTCAAGGCATATTGTGGAAGGAAGCCCCGTGCTCTGGGCCGCAGAATTCTTTAATTAAAGGAACTTCACCAACATCCCTTGGTGCCCCCTACGTCTCTTTAGGTATCCTTGCTGAGCCAATAGAGTAATCGAGACACAGAGGAGAGATGTGGCTTGCTAGAGATAAAATAATAATGAGTAATTTTCTGAGTCAGCAGGAGTCTAAGCTCAGCGTGAGGATGCCAGTAGATGTCTGAATGTGAGGGTTGGAAAAGCCCTTTCTGTTCGTGGGGTTCACGTTCTGAGAGACAGGGAAGTGGAAACCCAAAAGGGCGAGCGACTTGGCCAAAGTCTCAGGGCAGAGCCCACCAGGTTGCTCTCCCACTAACACTCACCGTCCCCTCTAGGAATCTACACTAAGGCGAAACCTGGAAACCACTTTACGCACTAAGATGTTCACTTCAGCATTATTTACAATCATAAAAAAATGGAAACATTCTTAATGCCAATAATAGAGAAATTAATCACATTTTTTCCCAACCACTCATACTGTAGATTTGAGGTCCACTCCACTGCTCTCTGCTTTTGGAAGACTCTTTGCCATTTTAAGCCTCCACGGCTTTGCACATGCTGTTCCCTCTGCCTAAAATTCCCTTCCTTCCATTGCCTGTCTATAAACTCCTATCCACTCTTCAACACACAGCTCAAAATTACTCGGAAAGATGAACGAGTGTCTGTATATGCCCAACATCTAGCTCAGGCCTGTCACATAGAACCACTCACTCAATAATCTCTTGAATCAAGGAAGGGGCAATCTAGTGAAGCCAGGACAAGTATATAGGTCTCTTGACTCTCTATCTAGAGCTATTTACTTCTTCTTGCTTTTTCACCTAACACCTAAAACCAAAAGACAAATTCTGATGTCTAAATTGTATCATTTGGCATGACCTTGACCTAACCGTTGGCCAATCCACCATCTTATCAGAGCAGCTTCCCCAGCATCCACTCCTTTGCCCCCTGTAGCCTTGTTGAAGCCATGACCCCTGTGGTCCAGTCCACAAGGAGGTGTCATAGTCAGAGAATCAATCAACAACCAGAAAACTCAAGATAGTTCAAGCTCCTTCATTGTGTTTCTCAAACTCTGGGAAGAGACCCGTAACCTGCAGCAGTATTTCCCCAAAGCCACTCCCCCTTCCGCTCTGCCTCTCTCGTCTCCCTCATAGCTCCTCCAAGCTGCTTTCCTCCAACACCCTGAAGACTTTCCCCTGAGCCCCAAATGGAGGGCTTCTTGTCCATTTCCTCATCCTCCTTTCTTCTTGATTCTATACCCCAAAGCTACCAGAAAGAAAAAAACTAGCCAAGAATCCCAAAACCTCACCAGCTGACAGCCTGGAAAGGAGGGAGCAGGGACACTCCTTCACGCACAAATTGTCCTTTTCTGGCTTCCTCTCACCCAAGAACAGGCTTTACTTTATAGCCTCTGCTTTTAGTCCGTTTAATGCTCTGTCTTCAGCCTCTTTTCCTCCAATTTGCAACTTCAGAGCCAATCCTGCCATCAAGTGAACCGAGCAGCAGTCTGTGCCCCAAGCCTCACTCGTCCACAGCTGACGCTCTCCAGGCTCAAGTCAAAATGGCGGAAGGGCCTGTTGGCCTCCACATACGCGTTCCCGCTTTACCCAAACAAGTGTGGTTTGTGTGAAGGCTACACTACAAATGTGCATGTATTGCCGGCCATTTTTTTCCAGGGAAACATTTTATCTGCAGAATCCATTGAACTTGATGTTGTCAGGAACGTGGAACAAATACAAACTAGCAGGGACCGTGTGAGATATTAAGCACACACAACACGAGTTTGATGTCAGCGGTTACCACCACCTGCGCCCTTGAGGATATACCTTGTGGACGATCCCCTGACATGTGGACCATTTGACCACAGGGAAATTCAATTCACTGAAGACCATCAACACCTGGCTCCCCAGCCTGTCACACATGCAGTCTTCTGTCTACACTGGCTTTCAGAACTCACTAACCACCTGCTTGCTGTGCTTCCAGTTGATTCGGCATTTTATAAGCCACATAGATCAATTGGAAAAGTGAATTATCCCTGGTTAGTGACTAATAATGAGATAATAACATTATAACCACCCAAAGAAAGTGTGTAGGAGCTGGAGAAAATGTGGATGCGGCAAGAGCAGAAAAATTGAATCAAGTTATGGAAAAGAAAAAAAATCAAAAGTGGGTGACGGCAGGAAGGCCAAGAGCAGTTCATTTGGCTTCCGAATTAAATTATTCCTCTGTTAAAGACGAATTTAGCCCTACAAAATGTAGGAAAATCTATTTAAATAACCATTGAGCTAATAAATCCAATAAATCGTCATGATCTGACTGAGATATCTCAGTCCCCTCGTTTGAACCTTTGAACGCCCGCCCGCGATCCGCAGTAAGAGCTGCTTCTGCCGCTCTGCTTAGACGCCCTTGTCCTCGTCTGCTGCGCTCCTGCCCCAGCAGCCCTCCTGTTTCTGTCTCAGAGTCTTCGCACTTGCCATTCCTCTGCCTGAACATCTGTTCCAGAGCTCCACACAGCCTGCCCGTCTCATCCTGGCTGAAGGAGGACCCCAGCCCCTGCGTCCTCTGTCCCACCTTCTCCCACGACTAGTCTTCCTCTCTCCCGCAATCCTATCAGCTCTCTTTCATAGCCGTTCCTGCTACACGAAATAATCCTGTATTTCTTATACATATATATAATCTTATATATAGTTCTTCGTTTGCAGGTTCATTGGAATGAATAGATGTAAAAGTAGGACATAGTGTTTGAGAGCAGGGCCGTGGGGCCGGACAGCTCCGCCACTTACTGGCTGTGTTTCTGGGCAAGTTAGTAAATCTCATGGGGCCTCTTTTTTCTCAACTGGGATGATAACATCCATCTCAGAGGGCTTACTGTGGACTGAATCGTGGGTCACCCCCCGCCCCACGTTCATATGTTGAAGCCCTGACGCACAATGTGACAGTATTTGGGGGTGGGACTTTTGGAAGGAGCCTGCACGATGGAATTACTGCCCTTACAGAAGAGATCAGAGAGCTGGCTCACTCCTTCTCTGCACTGTGAGGACACAGTGAGAAGTCGGCCCTCTGCAAGCCAGAAAGAGGGTCCTCACCAGGAACCAAATCTGCTGGCCCCTGGGTCTTGAACGTCCCAGCCTCCCGAATGGTGAGAAATAAACGTCTGTGTTTAAGCCCCGAGTCAATGGTATCTTGTTACGGCAGACACAGCTGACTAAGACCGGGCTATTTTGAAGATTTGATGAGTTAATGGATGTAAGGCAATTAGAATATAGCCTGAAACATAATAAGCTCTGTATGCATTTAAAAAACTTTTTTATTATGGAATATTTCAGATATAGAGAAGGGTAGAGAGAATAGTATAATAAACCTCAATTAAACTATCACTGAGCTCCCATAACCATCAACCCATGGCCAATCTTGTTTCATCTGTGCTTCCATCCATTTCTCCCCTACCAGCTCATTTAGAAACAAATTTCAGACCTCACATAATTTTATCTCTAAATATTTCAGCATGTATTTCTAAAACACAGGGATTCTTTATTTTAAACATAACCACAATATCATGGTCACACCAAAAAATAATGAACACAATACCATCATGACACCTTAAAACTCGAACTTTTGTCTTGGCCTTGCCCTTGGCCACCACGATGTCCCCAGACCTAGAACACGGGCTGGCGTACACCAGGCGTTTAATAAACAGGTGTTGAAAAATAAATGACTTTTCTCTTTGCTCCAAGGGTCTCAAATACGACAATCCTCCGAGGGGCTCAACGTCTCTGAAGCTTTCTCCGTTTAGTCAGATTCGTTCACTCTGTACACATTCTCATGGTAACTAGTTTTGGCTTGAATAGCGCTATTTAATATGTTTTATCGTCCGAGATGTGGAGGGATGGGACCCACTGGGGAAGGAGAAGAGCAGCAAGAACATTCAACAAATTTCTCCGGCTTCCTGAGTCAATGCTTGGCCCCGTGTAAGTCCTGGGATCCAGGGGTGACTAAGACATCATTGAGTAAAATAACCCCAAAGTTCATATAGATCAATGAAGACCCAGCAAGAACCAGATCCTACGAAAGAGAAGAATATTGGGGTACAACTAGGCTTATTAGAGATCTACATATTAACTCTAGATAATATGGAGTCATTAACTTATTAACATTTTAACTTATTAACATAGTAACATTAATATTAATGTTAGTGGAATGTTAATTAAGCTAATGTAATGTGAGTTAATGTTAATGTAACATATTAATGTTAATATCAACATCGTAACTCTATATAGATCAGACCTTTATAGTCAAACCCAGATGGTTCTGGTGAGGAAGACACGTAGATCAGTGGAACAGAGCGGAGAGATCAGAACCTTATTGACGGATTCACGAGAATGCAGTATGTGACAGAGATGCCATTTCAGTTCAGTTGGAAAAGGAGTAATTTTTTAATTAATGAAACTTGCACAACCATCTATCTTTTGTTAAGAAAGTTGAAACCTCATTTTACATCATGTATGTAAATAAACCCCAGATGGATTAAAGAGTTAGCCAAAAAATTTTAAATAATAAATATCTTGGAAGAAAATGCAGAATATGACAAGGGCAGTCTCTGGGCATCAAAAAACAAGAAAGTCGTATTTAAAAAGAAAGACATTTTACTACACAGAATTACCTTTGTGGCAACAGATAGCATCACAAAGTCAACATATAAACAGGAAATTTGAGTACAAAACTTTTTGCAACACGTGTCAAGTGAAAGGTTGATATCCGTAATATGCAAAGAGCTCTTACAAACTGATAAAAAATGAGTGAGGAGGATTGGAGGCAGGCCAAGGATGAGCAAATGCAAGCCACAGTGCAAATCCAAATGGCCAACAAACTCACAGAAAGATACACAAGCTCGTGAGCTGTACGGGAACCCGAAATTAAAGTAACTATGAGATCTCATCTCGTCCCCATCAGACTGGCAAAAATTAAAAATAGTACTAACACCTATTGCTGGAGTGGATGCAGGGAAATAGTAGGGTCATGAATTCTTGGAGAAAATGTGACATGCTACAGTGTTTTTGGAAAGCAATCTGACAACATCAACTGAAATGAAAAATACATATATCCTTCAAGTGGGCAATTCCACTCTCGGGGATCTATTCCATCGAAATCAAAGCTCCACTTGAAAGGATGTGTGTCCAAGGGTGTGTATTGCAGCCCTGTTTATAGGTGGAGGGTGGGGGCAGAGGTGAGGGCGGGGAATAAAGGAATGCCTGTCGATATAAGCCAGATGAAGAAGCGACAGTACTTCCTCACCGTGAAATATTATCCCGCCATTAAAAGAATGAATTAGAGTTATTGCAGCTGACTCAGGGAGAGTCCCACGAGTGTTGTTGTTTGAATGATAAAGCGAGACTCAGAAAGGGAGCCTCGTACAATCCCATGTTGTGAAATGACTCAGCCCCCGACACGCGAATGTGCGTATGGGCAGGTGCAGGTGTGTGTTTGTGTGTGAATATTATCTGCACGGATATTTTGTTTACGATGTATAAACATATAGAAATACGTAGGTTGTTGACACGGGGATGAAGGGGATGGGAAATGGTACATATAGGGAGGAGGGAGACAGGCAAAAGAGAAAGGACGACTGAAAACCAGCTGGCATGTACAGCCTTATTCTGGTTCTGTCCCCACAAAGATTGCCTCCACGTGGATCGATGCAAAAAGCCAAGGGGAGGTGTGGAGAACGGAGAGCACGAAAGAGCCCGGCCTGTCCAGAGAAAGGAGGGGAGGATGGCTGGAGCTCAGTGTGGAGGTGGGGATGGGGGTGCTGTGGGGGGAGGGCAAAAAGATGCCCGAGATTGGAGGAGACGAGGCCTCGCCACCTGGGTTAGACCTCAGGAAAGGTGCTAAGCAGGGAGGTGCTAGCATCTCACATCTCCCCTCAGCCCTCTCTGTACCACACAGTCCTAGGTGCTTGGTATAAATTAATCCCTACTCTACTGAGGGAGTCTTCCCTATTTTCCCATTTCACAGATGGGGAAATTGAGTCTTAGAGGGGGAAGCATGTTCCCCAAGGTCCCTGGGACTCTAACCCAGTGTTCTAACTCCAGACTCCATGTTCCTCCCACTGCCCCATTCAGCGTGGCCTCCACAGTTGATATAATCCCCTCAGTGGTAGGGCCAGGCCAGGTGTGAGCCCCCCAGCCCCGCGGGGCCGGAAAGAAGATGAGGACTCAGAAGAGACCCACTTGTCGCTGAGTCCTGAGTTGAGCAGAAGGGGAGGAGGAGTTGACCCACAGAGCCTCTCCCCGCTCTGGGGCTCTGGTCACGTACTGGCTGGAGCTTTGCAGACAGGCAGAGCTGTGTGCCAATCGTGAATCTGCTGTTTGCCTCAGCACCTTCACCCCCCTGAGCCTCAGTGTCCCCAAGGTTTCTGCAGCATTAAAGGGGCAAGTGCCTGGCATGCGATAGGCAATCAGCAAATACAGGGCTCTACAGGATGGAATCTTGATTTTATCATGTATTAGCTGTGCAACCTTGGGCAAATTGCTTAACCTCCCTGTGCCTCAGGTTCCCCATCTGTAAAGTGAGAGCCATGAAAGAACTTCCCTCGAGGGCTTGCTGTAAGCTTGAAATGAGTTTATACAATGTGAGGCGGACCTGGCACACAGGCCACACTCAGCAAATGTGGTAACTGAGTGGTCAACAAGATTTCCCTGTTGTTACAGAGAATATGCTGCAGTTATCACTTTTCTCCTCTTCTCTCTCCTCCCACCCGCCCCCACCCCATTTATCAACAAATGTGTATGGAGTCCCCGTTCTGCACCAAACTCTGTGCAAGACGCCAAGGACGTGATGGTGGGCACGAGGGACAAGGACCCAGCCTCTCAGCACTCAGGGCTTATCAGAAAGATGGAGAAACAGCATTTGCAGCGCAAGGCAGTGAGGCCCAAGGTGGAGGCTGGGGGGAGCCTAGCCAGGGCACCAAGACCAGCCCCGTCTGGGGGCCAGGCCCCACCCCAGGCCTGCCGACGCCCTCATGTCCCTCTGGGAGACCGTGGGTTCTGCATTCCAAGCAGGCCCTCGGAGCGGGTTGATGTTGACCGGCTAGCGCACAGTGGGTGGCTCGGCTTGGATAACTGACGGCCCGCAGCCCTACAAGAGACTCTGACTGACGCCAATGGGGGGTTCAGGTACCCGTGGGCAGTTGAAGGGAAGCTGTTTTAGAGAAAGAGGAACTTGACACCCTGCAGAACCCACCAGGGGTCGGTAGACAGGTTCATGGTCCACCCGCCACAGTCTGTTCCTACTCAGGCCTGGCCGAGGCAGGACACGGTGCTGGACCACATCTCTCAGATGCTCAGGACCTGGCTACCCTCCCCGCCCGCCGCGGAGCACCGTTAGCCATTTGACCGTTTCTGTAGGGAGCCAGGTCTGCTATAGTTACAGAATTGGTGGTGCACGTGGCAGAACATGATAACAAATGGATCAT
This sequence comes from Equus quagga, assembly GCF_021613505.1. Classification (NCBI taxonomy): domain Eukaryota; kingdom Metazoa; phylum Chordata; class Mammalia; order Perissodactyla; family Equidae; genus Equus; species Equus quagga. Next base: position 12,114,260 of record NC_060285.1, read on the forward strand.
GATGAAAACTTAGCGAGGATGAGACCCTCACTCAGTCCTCAAGACAACAACAGCCTCAGGAAGCCACCGTTATGCCCGTTTTACAGATGAGCACACAGGCGCAGAGAGGGGGCATAAGCTGTCCCGAGCTCACACAGTTTGTGAGGTAGGGTGGAGCCAGCATGTCTGCCTGCAGGGAGCCCTGGGCCCTACCACCACCCGGGTGTGGGAGCAGCCACATTCTGGTCTTGGGTCCATATCTCAACATGATGCCAATGCCTCCTTCACTTGCATCCAAGGCCTAGAGAAGGAACTCTGCCAAGCCCAGAAGCCTTTGCTACTGAGTCACTCTCAGGTGTAACTGATGTCCCTGAAAGCCTGCAGAGGAGGGAAGCCCACCTCCTGAAAGGCAGGACAGTGGGCTTTGGAACCGCTATTCAGTTGGAGGAAGAGGCAATGGTCACCTCCTCCGTGAAGCCTTCCCTGCCTGTCTCTTTCCATGCTGTGCTCCTGTCACCTCGTGGACCTCCCTCCATCCCTCCATGTTCAGTCATCGGTTCCTGCCAATGACAGACTTGGTTTTGTTCATCCCTGCATCCATCGCTCAGAGCTTGGCACACAGTAGGCACTGTGCTTGATTCAAGGCTCTCCCCAACCTGGCCCCCCTCACTTTCCAGCCTGATCGCTGCCGGTCTCTCCTGACACTTTGGCAAAACAGAATTACCTCCTGGAGGCAGGGACTAATCCAGTCTTGTCCCCTGAGCTGCCTTGAACGCATAGTAGGTACTCAACAAACTTTTGTTGAGTGAATGTTTCACATCCCTTATCTTGGACCTACTCTCCCCTCTGCCTGGGAAACCCTTCCGCGGCCTTCTCTGCTCCTTGTCCTCCACTGGTCCTTCAAGACCCAGCTCAGCAGTCACCAACTCCCAGAAGCCCTTGCGGAGCACCCAGGTGGCGTGACCTGCCCTGCACATGGTGCCTGCGTGCCTCCCTCTGCCCTCCGTCCACTGCATTGGGCTCCACTCCCCTGGTTGTTTCTGAGCAGGGACCACGTCTTTTTCATTTGTGTGTTTTATTCAGAGCACAGAGCCCCCAATAGGAGGCCAACATGTCGCTAATATTTATTTAGGGCTTACTGTGGAAGACGCACTGGAAGTAATTTTTATTTCATTTAATTATCAGGACAGCACCCTGAGGCAGGGGACACTGCCCCATTTTCCAGACAGGCCAGCCGAGACTTGGGAGTGTTTGGTTGCTGGTCCGAGGCCACCCTGCTAGGAGGCATCAGAAGCGGGACCTGACCCCCAGCGTCCCCGGCCTGCCTGTCGTCCAGCCCTGCCACCTCGGCAGTCCCTCCTTTTTGAGCCACCTGAAATCCACGTGGAGAGGAGTGTCTCCCCTTTCTTTCCTCCTTGTCACCTCTCCAGGTTCCACTTTGCCCAGGAACCTCTGAAGTGCCCCCATTCCTCTCAGAAACCTCCAGCATCTTCCCCCAAAGATACCCCTGGCTTCCCCATGCCGAGGTCCAGGCCAGCTCTCCCCGGCTGCTCCACCCAGGCTGCCCCCATCTCCTTCGTCCTCTTGCCTGCTGGAGCTTCTGCTTCTCTCCCTCCTGACCCGGGGGTTTTGCCGTGTAGTCCACACATATGTGGCACCTACTATGTGCCAGACACCGTGAAAGAGGCAAGAAATATAACAGTACCACAACCAGACCCCTACCCTTACACTATAAATCAGAAAATAAATGCAAATTGGAGGTGAGGGACACTGCTAAGGGTTAAAGAGAAAATTTAAGCAGGTAAAGAGTGAGTGATGATGGAGGAAAGGGTGGATGGGCTTTTGTATTGGGTGATCAGCTGAGAAGACAGCTGTGGGAACGACGGATAAAGCAGGTACTTGGAAATGAGCATCCCAGACTGTGATGCAAAGGCCCTGAGGTAGGTGTGGGGCCATGGGATCCAGGAATAGCAGGCTGATTTGGCTGGAGAAGAGGTGACTGAGGCTGGTGATACAGCACATTCAGGACCCATTCTCCGTCCACTCCCACACCTGCTCACCCAAGTGCACTGCTCTTGTCTCACTTCTCCATCCACCGCTGGATTCCTTCTCCCATAACAGTCACTGGAAATTGCCCTTTCTCCCTGCCTTTCTGCTCTTTAACATTCTGTTTCTTGCTTCTCCTCTGTGTCTTTGCATGTCTTCTTTATTTATTTTTTCACTCTGTAACTTTCTTATTAATTTTCTATTGTAATTTTCTTCACCATGGTTCAGTTCCTGGTGAAACCCCACCCCAGCCTTCGGGGAGCATCTTTGGGGGCTGAGAGCTCTGACTGCAGGTGGAAGTCCTGGGTAGGAAAGGACTTCTCTGTGAGAATTCTTGTCACGGACACCTCTACACGTGGATGTTCAGCTTCTGGTTCTCCCCAGGCTCAGAACTACCCACACACCCATTTACGGGCTGGGCCAGCCCTGCCCCACTCTCCCAGCCCCCTGGGGCAGCAGACACTTGGGGCTCCCTGAGGCTTCCTCGGCAGCTCTCGGCACTGCAAGGAGCAAACTCTGCTGTGTCTCCCAGCGGCTCCTTTCCCCAGGGCCCAACAGCCCCATCTGGGCCTCCCTGCCGCGAGTGCTCCAGCATGGGGCTGAAGACCTATGTGGGCTGGAAGCCTCCGGGCATCCACAGTAGACCAGGTGTGGGGTCAAGAGAGCACAGCAGGCCCGGGAGCAGCAGCATGGGGAAGGCGGGCCCGTGCTGGCCTTCCCAAGTCTGATTCTGGTGCAGCCTCACCCTCATTGGCTCCCAGTCCTCCCATAGCATCTCGGGGCCACCTTCCCCTTCCCCACCCCCACCCCCACCTCCCAGGGGTCAAGGGCTTCTAGAGACCTGCTTCTCCTATTTTCCAGATGCTAATATCTGGTTCCCCTTGGTTCATCCCCACAACCATAACTTTATTCACTTAAAAGACATTCACTGAGCCCCTACAATATCCTGGGCACTTTACAGGCATTGGGGAGACCACAGTGAACAAGACAGATGTGGTCTGACATCCTGGGGGAGGCGGGTGGGTGGGGAGAGATTTCAGACAATAAACAAGAGAATGTCAAGTTGCAACAAGCACTGTGGTGAAAACAAAACAGGCCAGTGTCATACAGAGTTATTGTGTGACGAGCTATGCCTCTCTGGAGGTGACAGCTTGGCTAAGACCTGAATGGTCATCTAGGATCCAGGGTTCATAGAGGAAAGCATTCCAACAGCAAGAGCAAAGGACTTAAGCCAGGAACAAACCGGACACAGCTGAGGCTCAGAGAGGTTAAATCATAGCCTAAGGTCACACAGAGATTAAGCAGCAGGGCTGGGATTCAAACCAGTCCATCTGACTCCATGGCCTGTTCTCTTCCCACTTCACTGTTTCTGCCTGGGTAAGGGCCGTAGGACAGTGATGCCGACGGATGGCCCACCGCCCCGGGGACGGCAGTCTCCCTGATTCATCCTCATCAGTCCTGCCAACCCCGCTGAGGCTCCTCACACGGCTCAGGACCCCTCTGAGCTCGCCTCTGCCACTCCTCTACTTGCATCGCCCTCCATCTTCCTTGACCAACTGTGACCTTTTCTCCAGGCCTCTGAAGGTGAGCTTGTCACCAAAGCAAAGCCTTCTGAGACCCTCCATGACAGAAATAAAAGCTTCTTGCCTTGAACTTCCACAGCACATATCTTCATTTTGTTCGTTCATTCATTCATTCATCAAATATGTATTGTGGACCTACTATGTGCGAGACATTAACCAGTAATTCCAAAACACAGAGGGAAGTGCCACAAGAGGAGAAGGATGGGGACTGTGGGGGCACACGGCAGGGAGTGCCAGACACCCCGGATCTTCCTCAGGCTGGGTGACGCTGCCCTGGAATTAGCTGTCTGCTCACCAGCCTCCTTGATTCTGTATTTTAATCTCATCTTCATCCCTAGCACCTCAGCGGAATGCCTGGCACAGAGCAGACATGCATTTGGATTTTTATGTCAATAAAGTAAATTGGTTTTATAGAGTACCTACTATGTGCTAGCCACTGTTCTAAGTGCTGAAAATACAAGCGAACAAAGCAGACCCAAATCCTTGCCTTGGTGAGGCTTACATCCTAGAACATAGGGACTAGAATGCAATTGAGAGAATTATTTACATTCCTAGTTAATGAGTCAACATGCTGAGAAGAGACAGAACGGGAGCAAGGAGGAAAGAGGCAGTAAAATGCAGCAAAACTACGTTCACGACCAAAGCAGAATTCTCAGTCCGCCCCACTCCGCATGCTCCTCACATACGCCAACCTGCTTCTTCCTCGGAGTGGCCCATCTCAATGGACACCAATATTCATCAATTCCCTCCCCACTACCCACCAAATACCTCCACTGCTTCCCATCCCCACGGCCACACGCTGGTCCAGGCCACCATCATCTCCTGCTCGGAGCCCAGCAACAGCTGCCTTACTGCCTCCTGCCTCAAGGCTTGGTTTTCACATTCCCTATTCCACCAGCCTCCTCCAGGTTGCCTCTCATGCTTCACTCTCCTCTCCACAGCCTCCAGGCTCTTGGCCTAAACCATTTCCCATCATTGTCTTTAGAGCAGCCACACTTAGCGTGTTTTTCCCAAAACCGGCCAATCACCTTTTCCCATGTGCACACACTTCTCAACCTTTGCCTGTGCTGTGCCCTCGGCCTGGATTGCCCTTCCTCTTCTCTGCTCCCCTCCACTCACCCACCCCATCTTGGCCTACTTGACTCTTTCTCATTCGTGCATCTCATTCTAAATATCCTGTCCTCTTGGAGGAGGTCCCTCACCCCCCAGCTTGCGTTTGGTCTCCCTGCTCCACGGCCCCACAGCTCCCCTCACCGAACACTCTCCTCACCTCAGCGTGGCTCTTCCTTACCTGTCTGCTCCTCCCACTTGTCTTCAGGTCCTTGGAGGAAAGGACCATGTCTGTCCTGCTCAACATCCCCAGGAAGTAGCATGGTACCTGACACATAGTAGGTGGTCAATTTGTTGAACAAATAGATGAACAAATGAATGAGCTGTGGGACTTCTGGCTGGTAGAATTTGAAGCAAAGGAAAATATTCAAATCTCTGTTGTGCCACTTAACTTGACATATGACCTCTCTGAGCCTCGGTTTACTCACCCTTAGGATGAGTAGGAACATGCATTTGCAGGATTGTGTAAGAATCTGTGTGAAAATGCCTGGTACCTAGAAATTGCTCCCTAAGTGCTTGCCAAATCTATGGGTGAGACGTAACTAGTCTTAGTGTGACATCCTTGTTCAGAAAGCTCGTATCTTGAGGCACAGAGATTAAGATATAGGCTCTTAAGCCCTGCTGCTGGACTAGACTCCTCACTCTGCCACTCACTAACTAGACAACCTCAGGCCAGACACTCAAGCCATTATGTGGCTCTGTTTCCTCATCTGTAAAATGGGAATAATGATAGCACCAGCCTCATGGAATTGTAGGATTCAGCTTAGATCAGTGCCTGGCACAGTAGCTGTTGTCATTGCTATTAATGTGTAACAGTGGCAACCACATTGTCAGGCTTCTACCCGTGGTCCTCCTTGACAGATGAAGAGAGATTTCCAGAGAGGTTAAGTGACTGCCCAAGGTCAAACAGTGAGGAAATGGCAGCCTTGTGCTTCAGGGCCAAGTTTGCTGCACCCAAATCCCATGTTATTTCCACTCCATCAAAGAAAGAGCTCAAAATAGGCCTGTGGCATTTCAGCTAATTTCCTCTAAGCCCTTCCACGGAGCCAACTGCAGGCACACAGAGCTGCTCCCCTAAGGGCATCCATTCATCAGCTGCTGAGGATGCGTCCTTGTGGATCTAAACCATCTAACGGGGCTGCACCAAGCCGGCTCTTTCCAGGTAGCCTTGCCTGGTCTACAGACGGGACCTAAGGAGTAGAGATAGGTTGGGGAGGGGAGTGGTCCATGAGTTCGATGGAAGAAGAAGCTGGAGACCAATCTGGACACCAAAGACGGGAGGAGAAGTGAGGGGAAAACCACTTTTAATGAATGCCTACTATGTGCCAGGCACTTCACCTTACACCACTTAATCCTGACTATAATCACTCAGCCACTGCTTCTCAAGCACGTCGTATGTATCAAGCGCTGCACTAGGTCCAAAAGATAAAATGATGAGCAAGACACAGCTATGGACCTCCAAGGGCTCACCGGTCAGTGAGAGATGACATGTGGCCACTAAATCACTTCACACGGGATGATAGAGGCCTGAGCAGGGTGGCAGCAGTGAAAGGCAGGGAGTAGCTGAGAACAACTTCAGAAAGGAGGAGGCAGGCACCGACGTGCCCGTTTTACCTACGATGTGCCATTTTACACTCCCATTTTACAAAACTGAGGCTCTAGGAGGCTCTCGACCTGTTTGGAGTCATGCAGTTACCAAGTAGCAGAGTTAAGCTGTGCCCGCAGGCCTGTTCTGACTCCCAACATCTCTGTTCTCTCTGCGCTGGCAGCCTGAAGCTGTTACATTTCCCCTCCCTCCTCTCCTTTTCTCAATGATTATCTGGCCAGAAGATTAATCAAATGCGGCTAAAGCCGCAGCCGCTGTCAGTGGCTAAGATGATAGCAGCTTCTGTGGACAGATAGAAGCTTCTGATCCTCTGTTACTGATTCTGTTTGAGCGAAAGATTCAGGAGTTGGTCTGAAAGGGGTCGGGGTGAGAAGGAGGCTCCCTCTCCAGCCTGAAGGGCTTTCTTAGGCAGGTCAAAGGCAGCCAAGGAGACGAGAGAAAGAGAGGGCGAAGCTCCTCAGGCCCCTGGGCCAGCACCCGAGTCTCTCTCCACTCCCCTCAAAAGGCCTAGCCCATCCAAGAGGCCTTCCTGCCTGCCCCTCACTTTTCCTCAAGGACAGAGCCAAGAAAATCACCGATCTGAACCACTGGCTAAGCTGGAAAAGCCCCCTGCCCAGTGGGATCAGCAGATCTGTCCCTCCTCCACGCTGGTTCTCATCCCCATCTTCACAGGACGAGAAGCCAAACTGGAGAAATCCTCAGTCTGCAAACTCAGCTCGTGCTATACTCCACAGCTACCTTAGCAGAGGTTGCTGAAATCTTGGTTCTGTTCTCCCAACACCAGGACCCTCTCCTAGGTGGCAGGAGCCGGGCAATTGCCCCTCTCTTCCAAGAAAGGAACTGAGAATGAGAGAAGGACGTTTTATACAGGATGGAGAAACAGGTAGTTTTTCCACATCAAAAAGAAAGCACTGGACATACCCCAACTGTGAGCGAAGGGAAAGAAGTTAGGCAACACCAAGAAAGTCTATTTTTAATACAATCATCTTTTACAGACTCTTTGATAGTCACCAGATCACTGAGAAATCATCAAGCAAATGATCTCAAGACAAAAATGGAGGGAGAGAGAAGAAAGGATGGGATGACTGAGTTATGAAATGGAGCTATCTCTAACTCCCAACTGACCCATCAGACTCAAACCTCTCTCTAGGCTCCTCCTCCCAAAAATTAAGAAACAGTGCACCTGCATCACCTCTCATGGGCTCTCACGCACTGACTGTGAAACCGATCAGAGAAAAACGTAACCAGCAGCAGCGGGAATCTGCTGGGCTTCTTTTTGCAGGGTTCACATTAGGGAAAAGTTACAGACATAGAAACAAGAGGTGACGCTGTAATTAACCCAGGATAACGATTCTTCTGAGGAAGAAGCGAGGGTTATGATGTGTTTGTGTGTTCACAGCAGGGAGATTTTTATCTCTTCGAATCTGGTTTATGAATGACATGGAAACTTAGAAGGATTCACATTTCACCCACTTCCCCTGCAAACATGCTTATCCTTGAGATGAAAATCATCACCCAAGCCCCAGCCACCAGTCACCTTTTCACCCATCCTTTTCCACGAATAATCTTTCCAAAATGTCTGCTCGTAGGAGCAAGAGTCGGAATTTCACGGAAAACTACAGAGAGACACGCACAGTTCGCTGCACACCCCGTTAGCCAGAGAGAGACAAAGAGACAGAGACGAGAGAGGAGCAACCAAAAGGAGACGCAGCTCGTGTGCCGGTAAAATAAAACGAATCCCCCCCAACAGCAAAGTGACAAGGATGATTTTAAAAAAAAACACGTAGAGACGGTGTTTGTAATTACCCATCCAGGTTATGTTTTCACAGCTTCCAGGCAGAGAAAAGGCCGGTTGAAGTTTTGTGCCCGTCTGATTGTGATGGGAGGATTGTATTTGAAGCTCTGGGCACGTAGAGATGGAATGAGAAGGAGGCTGAGCTGGAAGAAATACCAAGGGGGGGAGGGAGGGGGAGAGAGAGTGAGAGAGAGAGAGAGGGAGAGAGAGCGAGCTGTCTCTAGCTACGCCTTCCTCTAAGCTCCGGGAGCCCAGGAGAGCGCTCATTTTAGGATTTGGGAGAGGGGTAAAAAGAGGAGAGGCAGCCCCCGCTCTGCCCTGGCCTGGCTGCCCCCCGAGGCGAGGGAGGACTCCGGCCCGCGCCCCCCTCCTGGCGGGCCGCCCTGGGAGCCGGGGAGCGCGGAGCGGGCGGCGCGGGGAGCTGTCCAGTTCAGCACCACCCGGTAATGCAGTAGGTGGGAGCGCCTCCGCCGGGGCCGAGCCGGCAGCGAGTGGGGGGGCCCATCCTGCAGCAAGACGCCGGGCTCCCTCGTTTCCAGGAGCTTTGCAGATAGGGGGAGGGAAACCCGCCTCGATTCTCCGGGAGAAACCCCCTCCCTCCCCCACTTCGCCAACACTACCCCCGCCACCAACAACAATAACCGCCGCCGCTGCTCGTCCTGCCGCCGCCGCCGCCGCCGCCGCCGCCGCCGCCGCCGCGCCCGCCCTGCTGCTGCTGCTGCCGCGCCGGGGCCAAACCATGGAAGGCGAGACCCCCGCACCTGTTCAGCTGAGATCAAGGGCTTACAGAATACTGGGAAGTCTGGTCTGAAACGAAAGCGCCCGAGACCCCCCAAGGAAGAGAACTGGCGAAGCAAAGGATTTTCATGGCGCAGGCCGCAGAGCCGAGAACGAAGACCCAAGGTTGCATCTCGGCTTTTCCAATCTCTAACTGTCTAGGTCCCGACCATGAGAGATTGTGTTGAGAATGCGGCTCTTCCCTGGTTCACTGTGGAAGCCATCTCCAAATTAGCTATCACATATGGAAACTGGAGACCAGAATTTTAGGAAAAGAGATTAAGGCATCTCACTTGGGGGGGGTGGGGGGTGTCTTTTTATTTTTTTTCTTTTTTTTTTTTAAAGAAAAATCACTGCAACTGGAACAGTTTCTGATCTCAAAAGGCAAGCCTCTCTTCCCGTGTGATCTTTATAATTTACACTCTTTTCCGTGGGCTTTCTTACCTCCCTTTTTTTATATCTCTCCATATTCTCTATTCACACATATATCCATTATATTAGTAGAGGAATTATTTTTATTTTTTTGCTTTAGTACTCGCACCCTCACACACACTCTCCCGAGAACCAGAAGTCGGTTGGGTGTTTATATAATGAAGAATTATGGGGCTGTTTGATCGAGGTGTTCAAATGCTTTTAACCACCGTTGGTGCTTTCGCTGCCTTCAGTCTGATGACCATAGCTGTGGGAACCGACTATTGGCTCTACTCCAGAGGGGTTTGCAAGACCAAAAGTGTCAGTGAGAATGAAACCAGCAAAAAGAACGAGGAAGTTATGACCCATTCTGGATTATGGAGAACCTGCTGCCTAGAAGGTATTTGAATTCCCATCTCCTCCCCCTCTCCACCCCACCCCTCCCCTTCTCACTCCCCCTCCCCACCCTCCTCCAGATAAGTCCCCTTTACATTCCACCATTTTCTTACTTCACTCCTGCCACCGCAGACCAAGGTTGGTTGGGTTAGTTTCAGAGGAAAGAAAATCAATAAGCCAAAACCATACTCAACTTTCAAGCCTCCAACCCCCTTCCCCCAAACCTCTTCATTGGAATAATCTGTGGTGTGATGAAAACAACAAGAGCTTGTCTTTAAAAGTCAAATGTGTTCTGCCTGCTTCGGAATCATTAGGATTTGCCAATTACCATCGAGGAGGGGGCAGAATATTCGCCTCTCTCAACACGGTTCCTCTGTTTGTAATGAACAATTCAAAAATTCTCTTCCTTTCCCCCTCCTCCTCCTCTTACTTCCCAAAAGTCTCTGACACATCGTCTGCAAATCTCCTTTTAAAACAAAAAAAAAATCCAAAAACTGTTGTTTCTGAGAATCCTTATTTGGTAAATCCTAATTATTCCAGGATCTCAAGCTGAGTTCAAGAGCATTTCGTAATGTCTGTGAGCCACACATATCGTTCGAGGCGACTGGCTGCGTGTGTGTATGTGTATTTTAACGTTTACAAAGTCTAAAAATACATACGTCTCTCACAGGAAACAAGCCCAAGTTCTAATAAACAGCGATTCACTTGCAGGTTAGGCTGAGAACCGGTTCACTTCCACACGGAGTGACATGTCTGTTCTCCAGAAGCGAGTAGAGTCAACACTGCATCCAGCTCGACAATCAGACATTGTGCAGGGAGGCTGGGAGGGAGGCGAGGGCATGGGGAGGTTGAGGGGGGAAGAGGGGAGCAGTGGGGCAGGGGTGTCAGCTGTTTGCCATCTTGCACGGTCATTGGGACATATGTGCCTGTGCATGTGCTGTGGGCAAAGAGGTCCCCACGGCGTCAAGGCTGGGAGATCAGGGCACGGATGAAGGCATGTGCTTCTGAGACATTAACAAGCACAGAAAAAAACTCCTGCAGGTCATACAACCTGCATTTAGGAACAGACTTTAATGTGAGGGGCTGCGTTTGAACGGCTCTATGTGTCTGTGTGTACAAGCTGCGGCCACCCATAGAAAGACCTGCACAGAGAGATACATGTTTCTGTATGGAGAGAAATGCTTATGTGCTTTGCTTCTGATCTGAACCAATACCGGAGGCCGTTTGAGGCGGCGTCAAGAAGCGGGGACTGCAGGATTGTTTGTTAAGCTCAACATGGGATGGTGATGCAGGGGAGCGGAAGCCAGGCAATGGGGGAGAAGAGAGGGAAACCGGACGGGAGACAGAGAAACTGATGTGGCCCAAGGGTCTAACCCAGAGTGAGCAAAAGCCGCTCTTTGGGAAATGCTTATGTCTGGGGAAAAAGCACGAATTCTGTGCCCCACTCCCAACACTCTTGGTGCAAACGGTTGAGTGATGGCTGAACATGTTTTGAATAGCTAAGTGACTTCATTGAGCGATGGTCTATTTGACGCATACTGCATTTGGTGCCCTTTCTCAATCCAAACCGCTGCCTTGAACATAGTCTGCAGAGGAGCCCTATGCTGAATACTATATGCTCTTCCCCAGCCGGAAAACCAATATCGGGAAATGAATAGGAACTGTTTTCAACACGCCCTCCTTAAAAAAAAGGAAGAGCCTTTCATGCGGCTAGTCATTAACAGCGGAATGACTTCCATTTAATTAAACATTTATGGCAGACTTTTATTCTAAAAAAGAAGAAAAGCAAAGTGAATGAAGGTTGCTTCAGGGGATGATCTTGGTAGCAATTTGCCTTCCTTGGATGTTAGTTAGATGGATGGAGGTATGCAGCCAAGAGATTAGAGGAAGAATGGAAGATTATTTTAGGATAAATAGACCCAGAAATGTGTGAGTTGATATAAATATACTTTCTTATCAGGATTTCATTTGCAAATTCCTAATACCGTGGTCTTTTAAACATTTTTATAATTCCCAGAAGGCAACAGAACTAGAGGTAGTTTTGGATCGCTTGTGCATTAAAAGGCTTAAGTATGTTCATTAAAATCCCATCTGTTTGGTGTCCACATCCCCAAGTGGGCTGCCCACCCCCTTTAACTTTCTCTCTAAGCTGAACTCCCCCCACCTCCATCACCTCTGAACAGGTTAGAATCGCAACACTTCCCAAGGATCCTGTGATGCACCCAGGAGGCAGGAGTTGTGGATTCAGCCCCCGTCCCGGGGTATGGGGCCTCCAGGCAATAAGAGGAGGGCCAATCCAGGCTCCCTGCAGGATCGCTATTCCTTTTCCACTTGTAGCCAAGGCCCAGGCAGGAAGGGTGGGTGCTCAGGGCCCTGTTCAACCTGGCCTATAATTTCCAAAGCCTCTGTCCAGATGGGGCTTTGCAGGCCTGGGACCCCCTTCAGAAGTTGGACCTTGGCCACTTAGAAAGTGGTTTGCAGACTTTAAGCCATTTATTTTCAAAGACTGCAACGATGTCCAAAGATCGTCAGTGCACTTGTTTCCAAAGGTTGGCACAGATGGTTCTTGTGGGGCATTCATGTGCTTGCTTTTTTGAGCATTCGAAATAGGGTCAGCCTTCATGGGAATCAACTCGTCAGTGCTTCAGATTCCCCCAACCTATGTTTTTTGTGAGAAAGTGGGCTTTCAAAAAAGATCCCCCCACCACCTCTTTACTGTGTTTCCTGCCCCTACCCGAGAAGTGGTGAGCAGGTTTCAAATCTTCTCCCCGAGATGCTGTTAACGACTCCAGATGAAAAACAGCCCTGTCTGCTCCGGCTCCCTTGATCTCTTGGCTTCATTGGGGCTTTTCGTCTCCCGAGATGACTTTTCTCGTTCACTTCTTGATGAAAATATGAATCAGAAAATATTCCCTTCTTCTGTTGCTCCTTTTGAAATGAATTAATCTGCTGAAGAATGAGACGGCACAGGACCACCTGTTAGGGGTAGAGACAGTGGGAGGGGGAGAGGAATCAAGAGGAAACCACAGCCTGTATTTTTTTTCCCATTGCAGCGTAAATAACAGCAGTGTCTCTGCATGTGAACTTGAGACCCCTAGCAGACTGGTGTCCTTGGTGGGGTAGAGGGGGTGGGGGGCGGTCTGCACGTGGATGCAGGTAGGTCGAGGGTGACAGAAGTTCTTGAACTTCTCAAGAAAGCTGTGTTAAGACCCTCCGAATGGAGTGATGAATTGGCCCTTTCAGGGAAGAGTTCAATAAAACCTACACCAGGACACTAAAACAGCTTGTTCCGAGCGAGGTGTCTCTGAGCTGCGAGGTGGCTTGCTGCTCAGGATGTTAACCTCTGTTGTCACCAAAAGGAATCGTTGTCTCCAGGGGCAGCAAGAAACTCACTCTTTGTGTTTATTCTCTTCTGTGCCTTCCTCCCCTCTGCCCGGGCTCCACATCTCCCCCAGAGGATTTCCAACCCTGCAGAGGAGGAGCCAGCCACCGCGGTACAACGTGGTCTGTGGCTGAAGCGCGCCCTCCATGGTTTTTTCTCACTCTTTTCCTTGTTGGGAGGCAGAGCAGAAGTCTGTCTTTCTGTCCAGGCTATTCTGCTGACTTTCAGAGCTCCTCCTCCATCCATGGCTTCTCCTGTCTTCCCCTCCACGTGGTGCTCGCTCACGATGGCTCTGCCATCCGTTCTGCGTCCCTGCTCTCTTTGGGCAAGAAGTGCCTCACCTTGCCTGAACGGTCTTTTCCAAGTTCATGACCACCTAGCCTTTGCTTGGCCTGCAAGGTAGCGAGTCCTCCATGCTGGGCGTAGCCGTGGATCTCTTGTTCTGTGGGAAGAAAGTATATGTCTTTTGTTTTAGGAAAACCCACTGCCTTTCCCAAACTCTCTTGCCTTAAAGTGTGGATGAGCTGAGTGTGGAAGTTACCAATGGGCCTTCACTGTGTACATATGGCCCTATAACTCCCAAGATCATTTGACTGTCTAGGTACTTTGCATACAGTAGGTGCATAAAAATATTTATCAGTGGATCGATTCAGAAATTCTTTTTTTTTAAAGATTTTTTTATTTTTCCTTTTTCTCCCAAAGCCCCCTGGTACATAGTTGTGTATTTTTAGTTGTGGGTCCTTCTAGTTGTGGCACGTGGGATGCCACCTCAGTGTGGCCTGATGAGCGGTGCCATGTCCACACCCAGGATCCGAACCGGTGAAACCCTGGGCTGCGGAAGCAGAGCAAGTGAACTTAACCATTCAGCCACGGGGTCGGCCCCTGATTCAGAAATTCTTAGCATTACTGAAATTAATTCAAACATCATAAGGACATGTGACAGTCAAGCAATCGAGACAGAGAGAAGGAGTAAGGAAGGCAGGATGATTTGTTCATTCTTCCTGGAGCTTTTTTTTTGAAAGAGTAATAATGAGTCATGAATTCATTATTATAAAATAAGACAGTTCAAAAGGAGCCTGTCATTGGGGTGGTACAGCTCCTTATTGGCTAACGAGAAGTTATCAGTACATCCAGCCTCTACAGGGAAGGAAAAAATAACCAATTGATTTTCTTCTCTTTTCTGCTTTTAAAGCATACCAAAGTCCAGTTTGATCTTAATATTCACCGGATTCGATATTTGGGTGGAGAGCAGGCCTTATGGACCATCCGTATTTAGTTTCCCCAGAAGCTTCTATTCTTTACCAAAACTCCCCAACCAATTCCCAGGACCTGAGATTTCCCCAAGGTGTTGGGTTCCGATCAGCAATTTTCCACACCCCCACGCCCCGTATTCCTAACCCTTCTTGCCTTGTAGGGCAAAGCTGACTCCTTTACTGACAAACCAACTCTCAGCCCATTCGCACCACCCTCCCCGCCCCGCCTCCCTTTACAGGTGACCAGAATGGGGCACATGATGTGACGCCATACACCAAGGCCGCATGGGCAGAGAGTGGCAGAGCCAGCACTTGTATCCAGGCCTCTCCTTTCCGCCCTGCAGGCCTCCAGAGGGCTCTGTGCATCGACCCTGGCCTACTGCGGCCCTGTGCCCATAGTCACTGCCACCTCTGAATTCCATTCTTGTTTGTGTCCCATTGAGTGTCCCCCTACTGAGTGCCCAGCCTGACACGTCAGGAAACCGAGTTCTGACCCACGTGACTCCCCTGACATACCACTCCCCCTGCTGCTCTGCGCTGGGTAGGTAACAGCTCCGCCGTAACCCCCTCACTCCCATGAGGCTGAGGGAATGCCATGCTGACCATCAGGCCAGACCCACCATATGCCTCTTTGGTTTTGCCCTTTCATTCTGGAAGTGTCCTCAATGTAAACTCTCCACTGGTTTTATGTTTATAAGCATTTTTCAGAAAATAGCAAATTTACGTCCCTTGTAAGTCATAGAAGTTTTCAGATGAAGCTTTGTAGTATTGAAGGAATTTTGCAGCCACACAGACCTGCGTCCACACCGTGAACTGCAGCCTTATGAGCTGCGTGATGTCGGGCAAGTTATGTAAGCTTGCCAGGCCTCAGTTTCCCTTTCTGTAAAAAGGAGGTACCATAGCCCTCTCACTGGGTGGTTGCTGGTTTAGGGGTTAAAGGTATGGACGTCTGTCGACCGCTTTCTTCCACCACCTTGTTTGCAACTTCAACCAACAGCCCCGACCCCTGACCCTCGTACACCCTCCCCGTCCTCTTTCAGTTCTTTACAGAGTGCTTACCACCTTCTAGCACGCTACGTCATTGACTCATGACACTCGTTGTCTGTCTCCGCCACTGGACTGTCCGCTCCATGAGGGCGGGCGTTTTTGTCTCTTCTGCTCATTGCTGTAGCCACAGCAATTATGTCCGTGCAAGACATCAACCCACCTTTGCTGGTGAATGAGAGAACAGCCCCTGCCTGCCACAGCGTGGGCCTTCAGAAGTGGTGGTCCCTTCATATCCTTGAAGGACTATTCTTTAAATTATGTACAGTGAGCCGTGGGGGCAAAGGCATCATTTTTTTTTTTTTTTGTCATTCCAAAAAATAATGAACTCAACACAGAGGGGAGAGAGAGAGAAGAGGGAGGAAAGGAAGGAGCGAGAGAGAGAGAGAGAAAGAGAGAGGTTTGACACATAAGGGACAATAATAAAGAAAGATAATAAAAAAAGATGCTTGGAGAGAAAATAAACTCCTGAGAAGGAAGTGCTGGACAGCGAATGTCCTCTAAATAGATCCTGACCACACTTTCGTCCCTCCACAGCATCCAGAGCGTCTGTCACAGAGATCCTGGACACAGCTTCCCATGAGCGTTCGCTTCCAGGTTGGGGTGGGGGGTGGGAGGCGGCGGGGAACATCCGGACAGATAAGGCAAGAGATTTTTAAGTTGTTCAAAATTCAATGGCTCCTTTTAGCCACGAATATAAGTATTTTGGCCCCCCAAAAAATATTCAAATGAAATAGGCATTTTAAGATTCCAGCTTCGTTTACAGATTGGGCGATGCCTTCACTCCTGTATTTCGTCTGTTAAATCTTTGATAAGCCCCTGCAAAGGGCCAGGTGCTGGGGTCACAACGGGAAGTAACTCTCTTCAGGGTCACTGCCCTCGGGGTCCTTAGAGCCAAGTGGGAGAGACAGACCCTAATTCAAAGGGTCTCCCCAGTATATATGAATGACAACTGTGATAAGGGCTCTCAAGAGGAGTGGCATGGGACTGTGTGTTCATAATATTGAGATTGTGCCTAATCAGAGAAGACATCCCTGAGGAGGTGAGATGTAAATGGGTTTCTGAAGGATGAGTAGGAGTTAACTGGGCGAAGAGAGGACGAAAGAACATTCCAGGTCAGAAGGTAGCAAGTTCAGAGATCAGCAAGGAAGAGAAGGAGACAAGAACTGAGAGGAGGCCAGGGTGGCTGGAGAACCGAGGTGGAGGGGGTATGTAGCGGGGGTATGATGCTGGATGGAGTCGGGGGAGGGGGGTGAGGCAGAGTAGTTAGGACCCAAAGGTGTGGGGCCTTGTTAGTCTTGTTAAAGAGCTCTTTGACTTCTGGCTTCTTGCTCATAAGCTGTGTGACCTTGAGCTAGTTAATTCTATCTCTGTGCCTCGTTGTGCCATCTACTTCATAGAGAAGGTGATGCCTGCCCTCAGGTTGTGTGAGGGTTAGACCACTGTTCCCTCCTGTCCTTTGTCATGCTCCTCTCGCTTCCACGCAGATCTGATTGCAGTGGTTTCTTTGGCTCCAAAACTTCTCACGACAGGCAGAGAAAGGAGGAAATTGACTGATTCAACTCCAAGCCACAAAATTCAATATATACTCAGTGGAGGTGTTAACGGCGGGTGCCAACCGAGGGCTGAACGTAGGGAGGAAGCGGTGACCAAGCTCCCCTCCACCTCAAGGACCCTCCAGGGGAGTCCCAGCAGGGGGTCCCAAAGAACAGGCAGCTTACAAAACAGCTCCACTTCATCCAGATGTCCGACAAAGCCTGCTGCCACCTCTCCTTATCACCCCCAACAGATTCAGGGATCCCTGGTGTCTCCTACAATCAGTTAGGATCACGGAGGATTTGCACTGGAATTTGAATGAGGCTCAATTATATCCTCCAGACTTTTTGAAAATCGGAATGAGAGTAGAGAGAGGTTAGCTGTGCTCCCAAGGCCAAGAAATGCATGTCACCTGTTGTGGGGTTGTTGGGGAGCTTCTGTGACCTGGCCAGCGTCCTGGGCCTTCCTCCCGCGTATATAAAGGGCCCCTTCTCCCAGTTCCATCTGCCCTCAGCTCTAAGGCACCATCCACTATAAAAGGAACAATCTACTTAGAGAGCTTTTGGGAGGAAGGGAACAAATTTAATGTCCCCATCAATTGTAAAACACATTCTAATTTCAGAAACCTTGAAACTTAAAATGCGTGCCTTAGAGTCAAAGGAAGATGGGGAGCCATGTCGCAGGCAGAGTGAAATGAGGCCGGGCACTGGGAGAGCCCGGGGGTTTCTGCAGCGAGCAGCTGGGGCCTGTCCCAGGACTCAGGAAGCAGCAGAGGGGAGGAGAACATGGTCTCCCCAGCATCTTTCTTGACAAGGGAAAGGGCGGTAGTTGATCTCTGTTCAACAGCTGATCCCTGAGTGCTCGCCAGGTACTGTGTGGGAGAGCATGGCGAGTCAAAGGCTCTGTCTCTTCCCTTGAGGAACTCCTAGTCTGGTAGAGAAGACACACCAGTGAACAGACGATGATGGCAGGACAGCAGGAAACCTAAGCAGAGGGGATTGTGGGAGCACAGAGACTGGGGAGGAGGAGACGCCAGGGGAGACTGGGTTTTGAAGGATGCATAGGAGCGAGCAAGCTAGGGAGAGGAAGAACACTTCAGATAGAAGGAACAGCATGTACAGAAGCACAGATGTCCATGAGGCCACGCCAATGGTCTAATGTGTCTGGAAGGTAGGAGGCAGGGAGGGGTGAGGCTGGGCGGCAGTGGAGACAGGATCCCAAAGGGACAGAAATGGCCCCCAGAGCAGCACGTGCTTCAGCACGGAAGGAAAGGGCTGCCCAGAAAGGTGGCAAGCAAGGAGGCGTCAAGCCCGGCTTTGCCCATGAGTGAGATCACTGGGTGTTGAAGCCCTAATGGAGGGCATCTGGGGTGGGTCAGAGCTGGTGACACATACTAGGAAGGGGCAAGGCCCGAGGAGGAGGTCTTTGCAGTAACCAGGGGACTTGCACTAAGGCAGTTGCAGTGAACAGAGAATAAAGGGGAGCAGGGAGAAGATTATAAGCGATATGCGTTAGAGATGCATCAAGGTCCTCCCTTCTCTTCTCACATTCCGGTACCACAAGCCTGTAGTGAACACTTGCTCAGCACTGGGCCCTGGGGTTACAAAGACGCAGAACATCTCTGCTCCAATGTCACCCTCCCCAGGAGCCTTCCCGACCGCCCCATCTGAAGCCGCCCCCAGCCCTGCCACCCTCTTTTATTTTCCTTCTTTGACCTGGTCACATGGGCTTTCTTTCTTTTTGGCATTGCCTTGCTTGTGATCTGTGTCTCCTATAAGACCATGGCCTCCATGAGGGTAGGCACCGTGTCTGCCTCGGCACAGAGAGAGCTTAGGAGCCACCCAGCAAATGAATGACTGAGGACACGGTGCCTGCCTTCAAGGAGCCCCGCTCTCAGGAGGGAGATGGGCTTTTCAACGAGAACACCCAGCCTGCTCGTGTCCGTCTTTTCTCATGGGCCTGGCTGCAGCCACGTTCTGAAAGGCACTCGGGGACCAGCGAGGGTTTCCCTGAAGCCTGCAACCTGGGAGGCCCTCTGGGGGGGCCGCCTGGGCCACCGCCTTGCCCTAAGGCTTAGGGAAGCTGATAAGCCCCTGGGAGCCTGCTGCCTTCCGGGCACCAGTCGCCTTTCCTCTTGATCCAAATCCTCGTTAGTTATCCCCGGCCCAGAGGTACTGACTTAGCAGCCCTGGGTCTGCCTCCGGGAAGCTGCCACCCCTTTTCCTCACTGACACTCTATTTACTCACTCTTTCTGAATCCCTCCGCCTTAGGTAGTCTTCCAGCTGCTAACAAGAATGCCGCGGATTAGGTACAAGGTCCCAGGTGCACGGTTGCCGTGGCCTCATTGTGCGGGGAATCGGCACCTCGCTTTACTACAGCGGCCGCCGTGCAGTTTAAATACCCCAGCGCCAGGCTCTCCGGCCCTCGGGCAGAACTCACTGGTGACCAGCTACTGCTGCCCCCTAGACCTTTCTTTATCCCAGCGTGGCCCCATGGGGCTCCTCTCTCTCTTTCTCTGCATTAAGGGTCATTCTTTCTTTTCTGTCACATTTCCCCCACCTGGATCTCTGTCTGCACATATCCTTTATCCTTCTTGAATTTTCCCTAAGGTTGAGAACTCTCCTGCCCGATTTTCCTCCAACATATTTTGCAAAGAAGATAACTCTGGAAAACAACTATTCCGGCATCATTTCATCACTAATAATAACTATATTAAAATAATAATGGCAGCTAATCATTCATTGAGTGCTTCCTTTGTGCTATGCACTGTTTTAGGTGCCTTCCAGAGGTTGGCTCTTATTTAACATTCACAATCCCGAAGGTATGTACCATGATGTCCGTTATCTCCATCTAAAGAGGCTCAGAGAAGTTAAGTAACTTGCCCAAGGTCACACAGCAAGTGGAAGATCTGAGATTCCAACCCAAGTCTGTCCAACCCAAAAACTTGGGCACAGCCTTCTATTACACTAATTATATTTATAATTTTCCCCTGGCCCCCAAATATATAAATAAGTTTCTTGGAGAAGTTGAAGGCAAGGCTGAGAAGAAATTACTGTCTGTACTCCAGGTGTGACAAAGTCTTTAAAAGTTTGAAGATTAAATTAAGGTATGATCCTTACCTGGGGCAGAGTGGGGGAAATGTGGGGGGGCCGCCAGATATTCTCATTGCTTTGAAAGCAGAAGGATGCCTCTAAATGCACAGACATCCCCCTCCTGGCAGCCCGTGGAGGGTGAGGGGGTGAAAACATATATTCCCCCTCCACTCCCTCACTCTCATAGTCTTCAGGACATCGCTAAATGGTCACTTTCCCCAACACCTCTGTCGCCTCCCACCTGGGTTCCAGTCCCTCCCTCTTTCCTTCCACAGCATCCACTCATACACCTAACACAGCATCCTCCAGCTGCTCTGTGCTCCTCTCCATTGCTGCCTCTACCCCTGGACTGTGAGTTCCCTGGTCCACTCCTTCAACAAAACTTACTCCATTGCTGCTGTGTGCTGGGCACCGTCCTAGGCTCCGGGTTTATGCAGGTGAAAAGACGTGGCCCCTTCCCTCAAGGGGTTTAAGCTCTCGTGGGGGACACAGGGACACAAGCAACACACAGGGCTGGGGAGGTTGTCCCAGGAAGTGGCGTGAGAGAGCATGGAGTGTCAGAGGACCACACAAGGATTCCGGTCTTGCTGGAGGATGGGGCGTGGAGGGGAGGCAGGGGGGTGAGGTTGGACAGAGGCCACAGCATGAAGAGGTGGGGGTACCGTGTAAAGAGGCCGGAGAGGAGAGTTTTGAGAAGGGAGTGACCTGGCCAGATTTGCATCTTAGGAGGATGGCTCAGGAAGCTGTGTGAAGTAGAGATGGGAGAAGAGGAAGACAGAGCACAGACTCCAGTAAGATGATTGCATAGTCCGGCGAGCGATGAGGCAGCGGACCCAGGGCAGGGGGCTGACACCAGAGGACCCACAGGACCTAGGGACTGTCACGTGCATTAAGTAAGATGTGACAGTGAGTGACCTTCACAGAGACAGAGCAAACAGGAGAAATTTGCAAGGAGAAGATGTACCTTTAATCTTGGACGGACGGATTCCACACCTGTGTCCCCAGAGCCTAGCCCAGTGCATGGCACATAGTGGGTGCTCACTCAGTGTTTGTTGAATGAATAAATGAATGAATATTTTTTAAAAGCTTTGCATCTGAGATTATGATGCATATTTAACCTCAGATTTTTCCCAGCGCCGTCATAATGAAAGTATACATTATGCTCTAGCCAGGCCTAGAGTTCACGTCAGCTCTGGCTTCTGACAGCCTGGGTTCAAACCCCAACCCTATCACTTACCAGCTACGTGACCTTGGACAAAAAATTTCACCTCTCTAAGTCGATTTTCTCTTGTGTAAAATGGGGAAAACAGTATCTCACTCATGAGTTGGTTGTGAAATTTTAGTAAGAAGTTCCAGGTAAAGTAGCAAGATGCCGGTATACAGTAAGCACTCAATAAATGCCAGGTGCTCTCCTTATCAGCAGCATGTTAATTAGTGATCTCACTAGCAGTTGCAAACAGTGACCTGCCAGTGAGCTGGGTTTGGGCCTCAAATGTTCTACGAATTGGGGACTTTCCTATAAAAATCCATATTTTTGGCTTCCCTTGGAAAAAAAAAATCAGATTTTTGTAACCCTGGCATTCCTCTTTGGCAAGAATCATCAGGAGCTGGGCAACAGCTGTCCCTTCAGGTGGGGCAGGTGTTCTTCAGGTCCCCAAAGTCCCCACCCCCCCAGGTGTCTTACACTCCTGGTCCCCCCCCTTCGCCTTCCTCCAGCCCCTGTAGGCGGCTGGGTTTGCAAACGCTCCTCTCCGCCAACGGCAAATTACAGGCAGAGGCTTTGTCTTCTGATGGCTGAAAACGTAACCAGCCCAGGCAGCGTGTGGCAGCTCCCAGAGTGAATTAACCTCGCCTCTGTAAACAAATGCACAGGGAGCCAACAGTCCCCAGCGATGCTCCGATAAGATTCCGGGGGAAGGCTGGCTTCCCTTACTCCCTTTTCCAGAGCATCTCTAGAGTAAGTTCTTGCTTTTAAAGAGAGAGACTCGCCCATTTTATGCCACCCTCACAGCTTCTCTTTCGGAGGTTGACATTTCTGATCTTGACCCCCGTTCGGGAAGCTCACCCCAGCGTGCAGGCCACGTGGCGTGCTTCATTCAATAACTAAACAGCAGGCGCTGGGGAGACAGTCCCCGTCGTCAGTGCTGGCTGGAGAGGGGCGGGATGTTGCTGGAGAACGGGGCCGGGGGTGGGTGGGTTCTCTACTCTTAGTTTTCACC
Organism: Equus quagga; assembly: GCF_021613505.1. NCBI lineage: Eukaryota > Metazoa > Chordata > Mammalia > Perissodactyla > Equidae > Equus > Equus quagga. The sequence continues at coordinate 12,136,490 of NC_060285.1, forward strand.
TCAAAAGACTTCATAGTGAAGAGGGAAATTTCAGGAGTTTTCTGGGTCAGAAAGAAATCGCCCGGCAATTGTTCAGAAAGGATATGAAATTAAAGACATGTAGTCGGATCTGGGCGAAGGGTCGGATCTGATCCAATGTGACAGTTTCTGAACGTCTGCTACTAGTCAGGCTCTCTGCTGTCCGTGGGGCACAGAAACAAGTCAGGTCCTGACGGGGTTCTGCTCTGACCCCCGGCTGACCTCACCCACCCTCTTCCCAGTCTATCTTGCCTGTTTTGTTTTCTTCATCGCATTTCATGCCCTCTGAACCTGGTTGTCTACAGTGTATATTATTTCTCTGCAATCCGAATGTAAGCCCTGTGAGACGAGGGTCCTTGTCTGTCTTATCCACTGCCATAGTCCCGGGACTGAGATCAACACCCAGCACACAGTAGACGCTTAGTGAATGTGTGTTGGCTGATGGAAGACAAGCCCCTGCTCTGAAGGCCATCAAAGCCTAGAAGAGACAGGCATGTACCAGAGCGTTTCCAGTGAGCTCAGGCACTGATAAAGGTGTGTGTAAGGGCCAGACAAGGGAGCGACTCTGTTTGGGGAGGTCAGGAAAGGGGTCCTAAGGAAGTGCCTTCTGCAGTGGGTTTTGGAGGATGAATAGGAGTTTGCCAAGTAGTGATAAAAGGAGAAGAAAGGCCCAAAGCCAATGAAGGAAATGAAATCACCTGAGGCTGCCCCCAAGAGGGGAAGTCAAGGAGAGAGCTGTGCACTTGTTCCAAAGCAGTGCTTCTGAAACTTTAACGTCCACGCTAATCACCTGGGGATGCCGTTGAACTGCAGATGCTGATGTGGGGGTCCAGGTGGTGGCTGAGACTCCGTGTTTCCAGCTCCCAGGTGAGGCTGATGCCCCAGGTCTGTGGACCACACTTTGAGAAGCGAGCTTTGGAGCATGGCCAGTGGGCCCTGGTGGACGTGCATCTAAACGCTGCCTCTGCTGCCGGCCACCTGGGCCTGTCTCCTTGCCTCTAAGATGAGGATGAGGACCTTGCTCCAGGCCCGGAATACGTTCAGAGTGCACGAGTTTGGTAAAGCCGTGAGGCCGGTCCTGAGCGCTTCCTGTCAGTATGCCACAGCTAATATTACTTATGGCCAACGGTGGTGACTAGAGGTGTGAGGGGAAGCGATGACGTCCCTGAGAGCCAGTCAACTGAGGGTCTCCTGTGTGTTGGGCCCACGTGGATGTCACCTTCCTTCATCCACACAGCCCTCTATAATGGGGGCGTCATCACGATTCTCATTTTACCGGCAGGAAGCAGAGGGAGTGCGTTAGTTTCCTTTTGCTGCTGCGACCACAAACAATGACTAAAATGTCACAGACTTACTACTTTGCGTTCCCGAGGTCGGAAGTCAGAACGTTGTCTCACTAACACCTGGGGAAAAGCCGGGTGTCTTCAGGGCTGTGCTCCTTCTGGAGGCTCCAGGCGAGAACCCGTTTCCTTGCCTTTTCCAGCTTTTAGAGGCCGCCCGTTCTCCTTGGCCAGGGGCCCCTTCCTCCACCCTCCAAGCCAGCAGCGTCAGATCCTTCGCAAGCTGCATCCCTCTGCCTGACCCTTCCCCCTCCCTCCCTCCTCCACGTGTGGACCCCTGTGATTACCTTGGGCCCCCCTGGGTCGTTCGGGATGCTCTCCCCATCTTAAGGTCAGCTCATTAGCAACCTTAATTCTACCTGCAACCCTAATTCCCCTTTGCCACCCAAGGTAACATATTCACAGGCGACAGGAATGGGGATGTGGCCATCTTTGGCAGGCCATTATCCTGCCCAGCACAGGATATGAATGCTTAAAGAACCTCTTATGTCACAACCCCAGAATGATACACCTGGAAGGGATTTTAGACCTTGCATCAGGAAGAATCAGATTTGACTATAGTAATAGAAAAATAAAATTAACAATGGTTTAAATAAGACAAAAAGTTTATTCTCTCTCGAGTAAACCGATCTGGAGACGTGAAGTACAAGATTGATCTAGAGGCCCCTCGAACTGGTTAGCAATGCAGGCTCCTACCAGCTCCCTCATCCCAATAACGTAGGCTTTGACCTCACAGTCCTTAGGGCTGCCAGAGCTCCAGCCACTGCCTTCACATTCCGGGAATCAAGGTGGAGAATGGCACAAAGAGATGAAGGCAAAGGGCACCTGTCACCTGTAGCTTACATAGGTTTCCTGAGAGATATCACGCATTTTTGCTTTGGTCTCATTGGCCAGAAGTTTGTCACATGACCACACATTAGCTATAAGGAAGTCTGGAAAATATAATCTTTATTCTGGGTTGAAGGAAGGCAACTAGCAGTGTATCCAGGGAGCTCACCTAGTCCAGACTTTCACCTTATAACTGAAGAACTTGCGGCCTGGGGAGAGAAGGGACATGCCAGTGCCATGGAGCCAGCTAGCACCAGCGCTGGGACTAGACCCACATGCCCCAGCCCCAGGCCAGCACTGGGTGCAGGGCCTCAAGCACCCAGCACAGAGCCTGGCACATAGTAGGAGCTCAGAAGTGCTTGTGGAAATGAAGGACTTGGCCATCACGCCACACCCTACACCTCCCTCTGGACCACGCTTTCTGATGCTCCATCTCGGGGCAGATGAAATCCCAGCTTTGGGCAGGGCCGACTGCATTCCTGGCTCTCTTTATCCCCCTTCCTCCCAGCTGACGTCTCTGCTGATGCCCTTGGGCCAGCTCTGGGTTCTCTATCTGTCCCACAAAGTCACATGAAAGGGCAGTAGGACTCAGCAAACAGAGCCCTGAGGCGGCACTGAGAAGCGGGGCATTTCCTGCGACACGGGGAGCTCCCCCTAGAGACGGGCGTCGGAGCTGGGCTGGGTTGTGGCAGGGATCTGTTTCTGTTGTCTTGGCATCTCGGCATTCCGCAGTGTTTGTTTTGACATGGGTGAAGGGACGGACCGGGACGGTCAAAGCCAGAAGCCAGGTGGCAACTCCTGCCTTCTCGCCTTTTCCGCACGGGCTGCGAAAGCTGAAGGCGTCCGCCCTCGGGCGTGAGCTGCCCCTGCTGGTTCAGATGGGTGTGAGGATCATATGTTTTCTTGTACTTCTGTGTCTTCAAGTCTTTGTCTCATCGACCAGCGGGAAGGCCCCTGAGACAGGGCAGTGTCGGACGTGCCTCTGTGCCCCATTGGGGGGCACAGTGCCTGGCACACAGGGGCACTTGGTTAATAGAGGGCAGACTGGCCAATTTGTCAGAATGAAGGTGCTATGGCACACAGTAGGCCCTCGGCAAAACTTTTTAATGCAAGAAGGGGAAAAGGAGGAAAGGAAGAAAGGATGGAGAGAGAGATGGAGGAAGGAAGGAATACATGGGTTTGAGTGTTGGCTTCTGTGGAAGCCACAGCTCAGAGAGCAGGCAGCTCCCCGGGCTGGGCCCTGCAATAGCTGAGTCCCCCCGCTCTCCCGAGAACCGAGTTCACGGGGAAACACAAGAACCCAGCCCAGACGCTCTGTTTCAAAGGGCCTCCCCTCCAGCTTGAGAGCACTGTGCCTTTCAGGGCTTCCCAATTGGCCCCAGCAACCACGGTACCCAGGGCCAGAGTTACAAGGACGCAGCCAGAGGCGGGATAAGTGAGGTAGCTGATGTGAAGGAAAGAGGATGAGCAGGAAAGGAACCCACCCCCCACCCCATGGCTAAATCAGTGGCTTTTCAAGCCTCTGGAGAGCAAGGGACAGAGTGGGAAGAAAGATTATGGGAGGCAGAAGCTCAGCATAAGGAGGTTGCGGGGGAGGGGCAAGAGCGTGGAAAGGATGGGCAGAGGCCACCGAGAGAGAAGGAAGACGCCTGGGCACGGGGGCCGTCCCCTCTCATAGCAGATGGGACACCAGAGCCAGAGGGTCCGCGACAGTTGGTCAGAGGGAAGAGAAACAGCGGCAGAATGCAGAGAGGCGCCTGACACCCCCCAGGCAGGGACAGACACCCCACGCCAGCCCTGGAAACACGGCCAAGGGAGAACTCGCCGAGAACCAGAGGGTGCCGGGAGCTACAGGCAGGGGTGTAAATATTCGTGGGCTGAACGATGAAGCCACAAAGCCTGCAGCCAGGACTCGGGCTAAAATTGCAGGCCAGACATCAGGACCGCACACCGGAGCAGCCTGAGACCACATATTTGCCTAAAAGCCAACCACTTCCTGCCCTAGTTTCTTCCCGGCTTGATTGAGCAGCACGATCCAGCAGAAAGAGCCCTGTTTGGGCATCAGACAGGCCCGGGTTTGAATCCTGACCAGGCAGGGTGATTCATCTTGCCGAACCACCATTTCTTGTCTGCCCAAGCAGTGTGTTATAAAACTTAAAATCAACTGTGCAGAGGATTTGCACACAGAGTAGGGGCTCAAAAGATGGTTGATGTTTTAAATCGAGATTTCCCACCCTTCAGTCATTTGGGTACCACCTTCATTATTTTTGCCATATCCGGGTACCACCTATACTGTTATTAACCAAACACATACCTTTCACTTGATCTTGCATTTGCTTCATGCTAAACATCAATATCCAAGGAATCACTGGCTTAACGCGCTAGTTAAATTTTGGACACATTGGAAGTGCCCCGCTTAAATCTGTCTAAATGTGCATCTCTATACCGACTCAATTCATCTCAGCACCACAATGGCCCATCACTCACTTGGCAAAAGTGCCATTCTGACTAATACACCATCCCCCAGGGTTGACAGAGATGGACAGACTGATGACCCTCCATCCCCGTTACTCATCAGCTTTTTCCCTTTGGCGATAAGGGGGCCTGGGATGGAGAGTACAGAGAAGGTTGGGGGCCGACCCACAGACATCACTTGGACTCCAAGAGCCTTTCTGCAGCATCAGCAGCCCTCGGCTCTGAGTTACAATTTGACCCCCTTCCTTCTAGAGAGGACAGTAGTGTGGCCCACAGCCCAGGGAGAGAGAGGATTTTCCCTTTGTGCTCCTGCAGGGTCTTCGGGAGATGACCCTCCCAAGACCACCAACGCGAGAAGACTTAGCTCTTTCCTCTGCGTCTACCAGAGGCGAAAGGATTTCTTTCTCCACCTTAGAGGCTTCCAAACATAGAGGGACTTGCCTCTAATGTGAAAAATACTCGCTATGAAGAAGCTATGAGGTTTCTCATTAATCATTGTGCCTGCGGGTGGGGGAGAGGAAGGTCATCCTTGTAATAACAGTAGTGACTGTCTCTTACGACAGTAATGACAGAGAGGATTTGGGAGAATATAGGAAGGGTTTGGAACCATGTGACACGCCAGCCCGAGAGTCCCAAGGGTCAGGAATCCAGGCACAGGATCAGAGCAGAGAAGCACAGGCATTTCCCTCGCTGCCTTTGGTCCTGACTCAACCACTTTGTTTGGTGGGCTTCACTCTCCTGTCTATAAAGCGAAGTCTGAACCTGAAGTGTTGGCCTCCGCCCGAGCATATTTATCCTGAAGATCGAGCACTGTCTCATTAGAGCCTAGCCCGCTGCGAAAAGGCAGTTATTTCTTAAACAGTTAAACAAATCAACGCATTATTAAAGATATAAACTAATTTCTGGGCATTAATGTGGGAGCCTGGAAATAAATCACAGAGTCCACGCAGCCATGAACAGGAGGCCGGGAAAGAAGGACAGGATGCCTCAAAGGAAGCGTCAAGAGCAGCGTGCTTCCCCTCCGGAGGGGCCGAGCCGTCGTGAGCGAGTTGGCTCTAAGAGCCCCCTTCGGGAAGGCGGGCGTGGGGGAAGTAAGCGTTCTCGCAATGAAGCTGATGGGATTTTAATAGCCAGACAGATGGCCTGAGAAAGAAGGAAGATTTTTTTTTCGAATGAGGGAAAACACTTCCACAGCTTGCCTTCAACTGAAACAAAGTGAGAGCCCACCACATCGAGAAGATTTATCACCATTATTAGTATTGTCGGTTTGGAGGTCTTCTTTTTAATAGCTGCATGATTGAGCATCAGCAGCAGACAAGGGAGTGTTTTCAAGCAAGTTAGAGGGTGTAGCTGTCCACTGACTTTCCACGCAATTATTATTCTTTTGGCTTCATCTGATTTCACAATTTAATAATGATCCCAAATAATTGTGCTGGTGTTCTGATTGATGCAATCAAACCCGTATCAGTTATTGGATTTCTTAGTGCCACGTCCTAACAACTGTAAGTTCCACATACGAGCCATCTGTGAGCAGCCAGCATTTCCCAAAATCTGTATCACAAAACCTGGGAGGAAGAGGAAATATAAAGAAAAGGAAATCTTCAAAAAGAAATAAAGGGGAGAGAGGGCAGGAAGAGAAGAAAAGCAACAGCTATTGAGCACTCTTCCACGCGCCCAGCATTTTCACTTTATCCTCAGAACAACATGCAAAATTTTAGGATCCCCATGGTGCAGGTGGGGAAACTGAGGCACCGAGAGGTTAAGTCACTTGCCAAAGCCACATAGCTGACAGAGGCAGAGGTGGAAGTCAGGCTCAGGACTCCCCTCTTTGTCCTCATCACTCCAGCATGGGGCTTCCAGCCCTGAAGCTGCTCCTCTAAGTGTCACCAAGCTGTGGGAACCATCCCCATCCGTGGAGATGGGTTGTCGCCTAGCGTTCCTGCTGTGAAGAAAGGGGCAGCAAATTCACATGGGAATTCTGCTTCCTGGTCAGCCTTTGTCACACTTCCCTGATTCAATTATCAGATTCTCCTAGTGGCTGAACGTTGTAAAGATAAGTTGATGGGAGAGGGAGTATTGATCTCCAAGAGCATGCGGCCAGGCATCCCATCCTTTGGCTGTACCAGAAATGGACTCTGTAGAGAGAAGAGGAGGTGATATTCCAAGGAAATGTATGTGTACCGGGCACACACCTAGCATGGGCTGGATGCCCTGGGAGCTACTGTATAGACCTTATTTCATCCAATTTCCACAGCATTTCTTGTACAGCGGCGATTCCCGTTGCACAGCTGAGAGAACTAAGCCCACATGAAGTTAAATGATTTTTTCAGGTTAGTCATTGGTGGAGTTGGGGTTTAAACCTTAGTCCACCCAATGGATTCCAAAGATTCATGGTCAATTTTATGTCAGCATGAGAGTCATAAATTTTAATAAAAGACAAAAGAAAGGAGTGGGAGAGACTAGGGATGTGACCTGAAAAGAGATCAAGAATAAAGGTGGCTGCCCAAGGGACTGAGGATTGAATTCCTTTCCTGCCCAAAAGCCAACACTCAAATTTAATTCAACAAGCATTTCCTGGGTGTTGACAACGTGCACATTATGTGACAATGTAGCAATGTGCCCACCAGAGGTTCAGAGTTACCGCCTTCTTCCATTTTAGAAACGTTTGACTTTGAATAAAGAGATGTACTCTTTTTCCCACAAAAAGATAAAAAATTTAGTCGTTCTCCACCATGCTGTTTCAAGATAGGAAAGATGTGGCCTCTCTGCTAAGACAGATAGAAGTATCTGCGCTGTCTAAGGTGCCGCGTCAGTTACCGGCAGGCTCCGAGCTCTAAGCCAAGCGCAGCGGGGGCGGAGGGATGAAGAAGAAGAAAAAGGGACGAGCCACAGAAATACAGCTGAAAATAGAAAATGGTAGATGACAGACAGATAGATGATAGATGGACAGATAGATGATAGATGGATAGATAGATGATAGATGGATAGATAGATGATGGATAGATAGATGATAGATGGATAGATAGATGATAGACAGATAGATGATAGATGGATAGATAGATGATAGATGGATAGATAGATGATAGATGGATAGATAGATAGATAGATAGACAGATGATAGACAGATAGAAAGAGATACATAGATAGATACACAGATACAGGCAGATCTTGAGCATCTTACTCATGAAGGAAACAGGTAAAAATTTCTTAAAATAACGAAAGGTAGGGAATGATTTTTCTAGTTTTTATTCTTGTTCTTTATAAAGGGTAAATTTATAAGTAAAGAAGGTGACAGGAGAATTACAAGAACTGAAGAGATAAAGGTCAGGATCAAAGTTGTTCAGATGTGATGGTGGTGATCACGGTGGTAACAATGAAGGTTGTGGGCAAGGAGGTGATGAAGGTGGTGGCGGTGATGGTGATTGTGACGAAGCTGGTGATGAGGAAGCTGGTATCCACGATGGTGATGATGATGAAGAGATAGTGATGAAGGAGGCGGTGGTGGTGATCACGGTGGTAACAATGGAGGTTGCGGGGAAGGAGGTGAAGGAGGTGGTGGCAGTGATGGTGATGGCTATGATGATAACAGGGACTGTCATAATCATAACTAACATTTGTAACGTCCTTCACAGTATCCAAAGCCTTTTAACTTGCATTACTTCATTTTAGAAGAGAAACTCTGTTCGCAACAATATGCTGGATTTTTCAAAACAACAACTATTTCTGATCCTGATTCCCCCCTGTCATTCCAACTCAGCCAAGTTCAGAGGAAAGGAAAGACTGAAGTGGGTTCTTTCTCCATCAGACATAAGTGGACCATTCGATGGGGACGAACGGACAGTGTGGAAACTAGGGGGAAGCCAGAAGAGCCCTCTCCAGCCTTCCCTCAACCAATAGCTCCCAACCCGAGTTATTCACCCAAATCAGCCCCCAAAATTGACAGCACATAATGCCCTTGAAAGCTGATAGCCAGTTAGTAGCTTTTATAAAATGCATAAGTGATTGTGGTCTGGTTCCTAGTGGATAAATAAAAATCATTTGTGATAATTGAAACACATTTACTTTCTAATTAGGTAGCAGCTGAGAACGAGGAGTCCACACAGCGCAATCCCCTCTAACTTCTTAAGGAGCCCTACTGACATAGCGAGGGGCCATCAGTGGCTGGTGCCATTTGTTCTTTTCCACATTTTCCTAGAAAGGACTTTAGCCCCTGACTGTCAGTCTACCGCGCCTCACCAGAACTGTTCATATCTCACTTTAAAAGAAAATTCAACATGCTGTTGGATATACCGCCAACAAAATGATTTCTTTAAAAGTAACCTAATCACTGACTATCAGATTCGGGCCCAGGCAGCTGTGCAGTTTCCTCTGGCCGTGTCGGGTGCCGCAGTCATTGCCTGCTCCGGGCTGTGCCACGAACTCTAAGTGGGAGTGTTGGCTGTGTCGGGCGGCTGGACGTTCCAGCAATGACACAAACCGTGTGTCCTTGGGAAGAGGGGGCGCGATGAGATCGATGACCCGGGTAGGCTTTGAGGAGTGGGGGAGCCAGGTCCAGTCCCTCTGAAGGTCCCCAGGGAGAGAAAAGGTTGCTGTGCGGAAGAGAAGCTGTGTCTCCAGGGCACTTAGAGAAGGGGCCGGTGTCATGGCTACAGGAAGAGAAGGTAACTGTTCTGGCTCTGGTCCGTCGGGGTGGAGGAGGGGGGAACAGGTGTGAATGACGAGCCTGGAGGTGGAAATTAGGTCGGATCTGTAGTGTGGGGAGGTGTAGGGGGAATGTCATCACATGTGCATGGGGAAGGATGGAGGCAAATTGGGTCACGTCTTTGTGGAAATGATGAGAGAATTGGGTCAGAACTGTGGGGGAGAAGGCTCGAGAATTGGGTCGAGTCTTTGGATAGAAGGGGGAATTGGGTCAAATGTGAACGTGTGTGGAAAGAGGGTAGTAGAAGGTGATGGAGTGGGCTGATTCTCTGAGATCAGAGGGGAAGGGGACTGAGGAGGCCGCTCTGATCCACCCGGGGGTTACAAATTGCAATTCTGAGTTAGGGTCATTTCCTCCCAGTTCCATTGACTTGCTGGCCCCCCCCCCCTTATAACCGTAGACCAAGTAAAATTTTCCTACTCCTACCCCAAGTTGCGTGTCATAAATCCCTACTAGGACAGGGTGCAATTCATTCTTCCGCACTTTGAAAGCCAACCCAAAGTGGCATGCAGGAGATGACAATTCCATAACTTGCTGTGGCCTCATTTTACCTGGGATGTGAGCCCGGTGCGCAGCCGCCCCCCCTTTGGGTTTCAGTATATCAACAAATTCAACATCAATTCTCTCTTCTTCCCAACCGCTGGCATCGTGGCATGACCGCCGCATGACTTGGAGCCTCATAATACGTTTTGTAAATAAAAGCTGAGCAATGAGTCCCTTTTAGAAGACTGCAAACTGGCTTTGTTCAAATCCGGGCAATCACAGAGCAGTCAAACCACAACGATACTCAAAATTATACTTAAAAGGAATATACTTTTATTAATGAACTGAGCTCCTATTGGCTACTTGGTTGAGTAGAAGGAGTCTTAAAGCGAAAACAGAATGCGCAATTCACAACTCTGTCTGCTGTGACACGCTATGGAGAAAATTTATAAAATCCACAGAGCTTTTTACGGCTGAACAGAGCCACAGGGTCAGACCATGCCAGGATATATTTCTCTGCTGATTTCACCTTCATTACGTCCACGTGGGTTAAGTAGGGTTCTCTGAGAGTGTACAGTACACCCATGACCTGCCCTGTCCTTGTGGGACCTATGTAAAGAGTTATAATGAATTGGCTCAGAGAGGGTCTCATTGGTTAAATCTGCATTTCAGCTTCTTCTGAGAATTCCCTTCAATTGATACAGATCACGGTGATTACTGAGATGAGCTTGTAATAGGCTTCTGTGGCATACGGACCTCTCCGACTCATCCCAGAGGAAGATGCAGGCGTAGGCACTACAGTGTGGGGAACCCATATCGTTCCCCAGGGATCAAAGAACGCTCAAGAAAGGGAAGACCAAAACACCAATGCTTCCTATTCTTAAGGTGGTATTTGGTGGTATTTTGGCGTTCTGGGGCTAGACACCTGACAAATATACTTTTAGATCAAATAATTTGACTCCGGTTTTTCTTGACTCTTGGAATCTTTGAATGTAGAAGGAGCTTGCAAATTCTGAAAACCTTCGGCAGGAAATGAAAAGAGAGGAGGACTAAAAGGGAGTCATTCCCTCTGCAATTCAAATCCAGCCTTCGTTTCCTTCAGCAGAGTTATTTGAAGTCATTCCTTGTTATTTTTCCTCTGAAACGGAGGCTGTTTGATACTGTAAGATTGTCAGAACTGAAGAGACTGAAGAGGACACTGAGCTATTACTCTTGCTGCAATTTCAGATGAACTTGGTGCTGAAAAAAGATTGTTAAAATACACACACACACGCACTTCATATTTACAGGAAGCAGAAAGAGGGACCAGCGTTCCAACAGGCAGCTGAGGGAAATGAGGTCCCTGCCGTTTTTCCGGGGCACTCACTGAGGCTGGCCCAGCAGAGGTTCCAGGCAGCGGGGTAGAGGCGATGGCCCCGGATGTGGAGGCAGAGAATCTGGGCTAGAAGCTGTCACAGTCCTCCACTTCTGGACATTGTGACCTTGATCAAGGCTCTTTGCCTCTCTGAGCCTGTGAAACAGAGGGAACAAAGGATGGCTAAGCCACAGCTTACAAAGCCCGTCCCCTGGAGTCCCTCACATCCAGCCTCAGAGCAGGTGCAAGAGGTAGGGGCGGGTCGAGGACACCGTGCCCTAATGCCTGGGCTTCACAGGGGGAGTCTGAGAATGGAATGACTTAAGATGGGAGTCCAGCTGGTGACCTCAGGCCAGTCGGTTAGCCTCTCTGAGCCTCGCATTTCTCATTTACAAAATGAATGATGTTGCTGTTTCAACGAGATCCTGAACTAGGCTATGGGCACGACACATAGTAGGTACACTGTAAATGGTAGCAATTTGCATGAGTTCCAGGTGGGCAATACTGTTCTCCTAAAGAGAGAGCCATGGTCCCAACCAGAGAAGGACCTACTGCTGCCAACCAAGATTTAGCTTTGCAGGGACTTCTAAGACGGTAGTAATTCGAGAACGGTCGAAGTGTAGACTGCTGGTGTGTGGTTGCAGCTGCAGGGAGGGACTGCACAATGGGCCGTGGTGGCCCACAGGCCGGGTGTGACTGGTGAGCATCCACCACTTCCCAGCCGTGTAGACACAAATCTACTTCCCCTCTCTGTGCCTCCTAAAAGCCGGGAAGGTAGCCACACCCACCTCCGAGGGGCCTTGCGAGGATTCAGCTCGATAGTGCACTTATGAAAGAACGGTGGTGGCTACTGTCGTCTCGTGATTCTTGTTGACAGTCACTGTTGGTAGCGCAAGTAACAGCATATTAAAACCAGCCTTTCTTTTCCTCCCTCTCTTTCTTCCTCAAACATCTCCCTGTGGAGAGTGAAGAGGTGGGACAGGTTGCCACAATGGCAAGGGGACAGGTTGAAGGCAGGAGAGAGGCCCAGCAGAGAGGGGGCTGTGAACCGGGCACTTCGGAGCCCTGACAGTGCTGTGACAGCCGTGCCTTCCTCTGGTGTAGCCCAGCAGACACCATGATTGTTTGGTGGGACAAAACTCTTATAACCATCATCCATACAATGAGACACCATCTTGCAAGTAACTCCCAGCTCTTTGAAAAGAATCTACATAAGAAAGGGGACTGTGTGTGTCATGGCATGGAATTCACTCCCACTGGCCTTAGAAACTGATCAGAGTTTACCTGCTGGATCAGAGAAGGGGAAGAGGGGGAAAAGACAGATATTTTTTGATCACTCATCTCATAAATTCCCTATTTAAGCCCCTCAACCCTATGTATAATAAGAGTGAGACTTGATTGAGCACACACTATCTGCCAGGCACTGTTCTAGATGACCTGCTTGTATTCTCTCACCTTAATCCTCACAACAACTCTTATTATAACAACAGAATGGTGATTACAATCACACTTGTTTTACAGATGAGGAAACTGAGGCTCAGGGAGATTCAGCAACTTGCTCAAGGCCACACAGCCAATTAGCAGAGAGCTGGGGTTCCAGTCTGGCTCCAGAGCACCCACTTGGCCTCCACCCCCCGTGCCCTGCTGCCTGGCACAGTGGGTCCAGGGACTCAAACTGCCTGCGCTCAGTCAGCTCTTTCAGCCACCCGCACTTGGCCTTGGTTTCCTCATCTGTAAAATGGGGATGCCAAGAGTCGCTTTCACAGGCCCCATTTAAGATTTACATGAGAATGAAAGGAATGTATCCCAGGTCTGTGCTGAGGAAGCAGGAGCTGAGGGAGGTGAAGTCGCTTTCCCATGGCTGCCCCTCCCCCTTCTTGGCGATGGTAGAACCAAGATGGCAGCCTGGTCTGAGCCCACCACATGGCGCCATCAGCCAGGACCGACATCAGCCTGCAGCCGTCAGCCGCAGCGTGGGGACCCAAACAGGCGATCATTTCAACCGCCAGGGCTGACTCAGCCATTCATGGGCACCACCCGGCCTGTTTCTTACTTGATCATGAAGGAGGGGAGGCCACCAGCGGCCCTGAGCCCCACGGCCCGCCAGCCATCAAGTGTAATCTTGAGAGATTCACACGAGGCCTCTTTTCCAGATCGCCTTGTCCTCCTCACTTATAGGCACATCCCCCTCCAGTCACAGGCCGCCACCTCGCCCGCTCGCCTGAGTGTTTTCACTTCCTGGAAGTGACAAGTAGAGACGGTGTATGTGAAACCCTGGTGCTTGGTAAACTGTCAAGCACGATGCTCATGTGACAGGTTGGTATGGAGGTTGGGACCTCTGGATCGAGTCCAGAGCCCTTCCTCCCCTCCCTGCGCTTGCCGTACTCCTGTTCTTTCAGCAACAGCGCAGCGGCCAGCTCTCACCTGCTGCCTCCCAGCCCACGGGGACCAAACCTCCCGCTTCCCTTCTCTCCTCTCCTGCCCCTCCATCTGCCTAGGTGCTCTTGACGGTTCTTTCCACTGGAATGACCCCTCCACGGAGACATTGCTTCCAAAGCATTTAAGAATCCATACAAGAGATCAATGTGTATGTTCTGGAAGATGCTTTTTTCATAGGCAGGCCAGTGTCCACGTAAAAGTTTTACCAATAGTTCTGACGTTATCGGAGTTCAGAGAATTCGACTTCAGTCTTTTCTGTCTTCTCAATCCTTGCACCGACTCAGATGGGTCGATTGCCTTCTTCTCTTCCACTGGCCCCCTTCCCCACCCCCATCGTCTTTGCTCCTGCAGAGAGCCATTATTCGCTCTTTCCACAAATGTCTGTTATGCTCCCCCTCTGTGTCCAGCCCTGTGCTTAGGGATCAAAACCATCAGCAAGGCAGCCGCCATCCTTGGCGCTCGAAGCCCGCAGTCCTCAAGAGCTTCTCAGCCTTCAATGTGCAAGATCATCTGGAGTCTGGTTAAGATGCAGGTCCCCTCATTCAGTAGGTCTGGGGCGGGGCAACACTGTGGGAAACCCACGTATGAAAGGGAGTCAAGTGATGCAAGGTGACGATGACGACGTGGATGTATAGGGTTTGCTGGGACCATGGGGAAGGAGGGCTGACTGCGTGAACGAGAACTGGGAGGGAACTGACGCTGTTCCAAGTTCAAGGTCACCCCAACGAGCTAGGGAATCTGACATCCTAAGACCCAGCTAATCTGGGTAGCTGCTCTCCACTCAAAACCTCATGAAGCCAGCCTGGGGGAAGACACCTTCCCGCCTGTGGTTCCTCAGCCTTCTCCAGTCCCCGCGTGCCCTCCCAGCCCCTATTCAAAGGGCAGCCCCGTCCTGTGCCCCTTCCTGGCTTCCCAACAGGTGTAGCTTCCAGGCCTGTGCTCACCTTCTCTCTCTTACCTGGGGTCCCAGGAAATGCTTTTACCCTTTCTGAGAATTTGACCTGTTTCTTTCTTCCCATCATCCCTTTTTGCCATTCTTTATTGCCTTTTGTTGAGGTCACCACTGTCTTACTCCTCTCCCCATCCCTAGCCTCTTATCTCTAGGAATATGCCTCTTTTCTCTTCTCTTCAAAAAGGCTGGCTGCTTTACCCACTAGTGAAGTTTCTTTCCTGGGCAAGGGGCTGGGACCACTGGAGTCCCCCCCTTCACAGCAGAAGATCTGGGTCCCTGATGGGCCCAGAAGCTGATGGAAGTTCTGTCCTAGTGGAGGTGTAGGCAGGAGCTCCAGACAGACCCGTGGAGCACGCAGCTCCAGCCAGGCCGGTAGCTTAGAGCACAGGTGCCTCCATGAGCCCCAGGAGACACGGCCACCCCTCTCCCTGTGGTCAGCAGGAAGGCTGGGGGTGCACGTATGTTCAGAACATCCAGAAAGTTGTGTGTTGACCGTTCAGTGCTTTATGAAGGCGTGAGATCCTAACACACAGATTTGCCTTAAGATGCTGGGGGAGGTGATGGGCCGAGCCTCTCTCTGGAAGATGTCAGCCTGTAATCGCCTGTCACTCACAGCCCTCATCAAGCGAATGCTAATTCCAAGCAACAGGCCTCGAGAAAGGGCATGAATTATTTAAACCAATCAGCTGTCAATGAGTGCAACAATTATGGGGGTCAAATCCAAGGGGAACGGAGAGTGATATTTTTCAGCTGGCTTGGAGCTTGTCTGATTTATTTTCACTTATTTATTTCTGACCTTATAGAAAATGTATTACCACAAGGTCAAAACATCTCTCTCTTTCCCTATGATTTTAGAACTTCAGAAACAGAGAGCTAGAAACCAGCAGAGTAAAGAATATAGATATTTGGGCTGGCCTGCGATTCTGGCTGCCCTGCCCTTTGGCCAAATGACTTAAATCCACTTAGCCTCAGTTTCCCTTTCAGAGAAATAGGTATGGGAAGGCTCACCCCGAGAGGAGGTTAAAAGCATTATAAGTAGAGACTGTTTATTACAAAAGCTCAGTTATTTACCTATTGTGGTAGTCTTTCTTTTCATAACAGCCCAGCAAGGTTGTCCGGTTATAAAAATACAAACTTAAAAACAGATGCCTCTGAATAAGCCAACTAGTCAGAAGATGCGAAGCTATAGAATCTATATTCATATTTTATATTGAGTTTTATTTGTAATGGACAGCAGAATTTGGTATGTTAGGTCAAAAGTTGGGATTGTGGAGCTTGGGTCTTAAAAGAGGAACAGGCCTTCATCAATTAGGGTTTTTCATTAATTCTCTTTTCACGTTTGGCCCCCCGTCAACAGTTAGCCAGGGTCTAGCCCAGCAGCCCAGGGTTGGTCACGGTGTCTGGTACACAGCAGGTATTTAATAAATGTTTGCTGTGGCTTTCTGAATGAATGAATTCTGTAAGCAGAATCTTATAGTTAGATCCGTGTTCCATCGAAGCTGAGAGGCAGAGAGAGAAAGTTGATCCCTGCATTTGGATAGTTTAAATATGGAAGGAAAGAGATCACACAAGCATGCACACACATGCACACGGTGCTCGTGCACACAGACTGGTGCTTGCGCGTACACACATACACACAGTTCTCGCGCACACACACTGGTGCATGCGCACACACACTCAAGCATGCCCGCACACACATGCACGCACAACCACTAGACAGCCAAACCTTAAAGCAGATGGTTTGGACTCCGAATGCAACCAGAGTTCAGAGAGAACTTTCTGGCAGAGTCTAGACACAAGCCACGCCTTGGAGGAGGCGTGGGGGATACAGACCCAAGGCAGGCGGGCATCCTGGGTGGGTGGGCAAGAACACAGGGGAGGCAGGGAGCCTGGGTCACCCTGGAGCTCTGGCTTGTGGCTGGAAGCCGTGCCCTGCATGACCAGGACGAGGAGTGCAAGTGGGGAGGGAAAGCAGAGTGAGGAGGAGGAGAGGGGCCGAGGGCCCAGCAGAGGTGACAAAGGCCCCCAAAGCAGCGAGCCGCGGTCCCGTCCCCTGTGAACTGGAGACAGCGGTAACCGCTGTCTCCTCGACTGTGCAGAGATCTGAGGCTGTGACCTAAAAGGCTGAGGACAGCGCCTGGCCCGGGGCAGGAGCGGGCGTGCGTGCCGTTTGGTGGCGGTGGTTAACGTTATCCTTGAAGATATCCAGAAGTAACAGCGTGGATGAACTGTTTCAGGAAGCCGGGTCTGGCAAAGCGAAAAACCAAGATAATTACCAGATATTTAGGCCAGAAGAGAACTGATTAGCATAGCTCTGTAAGGCACACTTAACAACACCCAGTGACCTGATTTCTCGAAGGAGAAACACGAACCCCTGCTTTATTCCTCCCTGTTCCAGAGGCGATATGAAGGCAAAACGCAGCCTGCCCTCCCCCGGCGCCTCGTCTCGGAGGATTTCTAACCAGGGAAAGCAGCTAAGCAGCCTTTCAGGGCTCTGCGTGGACTTAACATTTCCCCATCACCAGGCGTGTGCTTACTTTATAATAATAACGGGTCACGCAGAGAATAATAACTGGCCTGCACGTTTTCCTTTTTCAATGGCCAAATTCACTGAGCAGCCGCTGACTGGGGCACGGGCGAAGTACCAGGCAGGACTGGGGCTTCAGAAACGCTAGGGCGTGGGCCCCAACTGTCGAGTCGGGGAGACGGCCATGTGAACAGCTCAGAATGATGAAGACGTCAGAGGACAAGGCCAAAATCTAGAAGGGGCTGAGCAGAGGCCCAGAAGAGGGGATAGTGAATTCCAGGGTGGACGAAGGGGTCAGAGAATTCTCTCCAAGGCAGGAGCCGAGTCTTATGCTGATCCGTGTTGTGGAGGGGTGGGGTCGGTGGAGGGAGGTGATCCTTGCAGAGGGAGAAGCACCAATAAGGCCCAGAGAGGTGAGAGAGAGCAAGGCGCGGGCAGGGGCTGGGAGGGTCCAGTGGGAACGCAGGCATGGACAGAGGGAGCGGTGACACAGAGGACAAGTAGAGCCAGCAGAGGCTGGATTGCAAAAGCCTTCAATCCCAGCTAGGAAAGTGTGGCCTTCCTCTGAGGGTGACAAGAACCTCCACGGATAGGTTTTAAAAAGGGGCATGACATTCGCCGATTTAAAATAATGCCCGCACCTCACGTTAACTGAGCATCTATTCTGTGCCAGGCACCGTTCTAAGTGCCTCATGCTCATTGGCTCATTCAGTCTTCATGACAGCCACGAGTCTGGCACTGCTCCAACCCTCACTTAGAGATGAGGAAATAGTGGTTCAGAACGGTGACGTAGTCTGCCCAGGGTCACACAGCCTACATAGGAGCACGACCTGCCTTCAGACCTAGGGGGCTTGGCTCCAGGGTCCACACGCTAATCGCCAGGCTCTCCCGCTACTAGAAAAATCACTCTGCCTGCATGTGAAGACGGACATGAGAGTAAAAGCCAGAAGCTGCAGAGGAACGAGAAGGTGTTTGACATAAACTCAACAGGCCACCCAAGGCTTCACTATCACTTGCGTTGCACCAGCCTCGTGTCCTTCCCATGGGACTCTCCGCCCTCAGCAGCTCCCTCTGGGCACCAGCCTGGCCTTTCATGGGTTGCCAGCCTCCCAGGGCACCAGGCATCCCCTCATCAGAGCGGAGCTGTAAAATCAGGAATCGATTTCTTCTGAGTCGATTCTCTTTACATTTGAGTCTAGAACACGCGGTTTTCTCCCTGGAAACTCCTATCTTAATTTTGCTTTCTTGTTCTGTAAACATTAGGAGATGATGCTTATGAGAGAGCTGTGTTTTATTACATTGCTGTCTAGCAGACATAATCGAATTAGGTGACGCCTGTTTGAGCACACTTCAGCCAGGTTCTTCCTCCAGATTCCACCGTCCCTCTCAGCTCGGGTTTCTTAGTCGGCTTGGAGCAGTGAGGAGAAAGAGAAGGGGCCTGGAATCTCGGATCAGACCCCAGGTCTACAGCCTAGGGTGGCAGACTTGGGCAGGCTGACCTCTCTGAGCGTAGATCCCTTGTCCAGAAAGTGGGGCTTCCTCCGGGTGGCACCCACTCCCCTTGCATTGTAACGTGGCCTTAGGGAGCTTAACCCTGTGATGTCCTGGCTCCTGGAGAAACCCCCCCTGACTAGGACACTGGAATGAATGTGAGCTCTGGGGGAGCAAGCACCTTGACGGTCCTGTCCACCACTGGGTCCCAGTGCCCAGACAGTGATCAGTGCCAAGTAGGTGATCAATAAGTATTTTTGAATGAATGAATGTCAAAATAGACCTCTCCATTTCTCAGTCTGTGTGTGCGTGTGCATCTGACTCTGCAACTTTCTTGGCTCTCAAATCCTCGCTATAAAACTTTTCAATTCTGTTGCGCTCTCCCGCACCTACCTTGCAATTCCTGGCTCGCTAAGTCAGTGGAATTAGGTCTGCCTGATGTCGAGTTACAGATTTTTTCAGCCACCTCCATGCAATGCGCAGCCGTAGGGAAGGGGGAGTGGGAAGAAGCATTTAGCCAGGCAGTGGAATGGAAATGAGGGTGCTGCTTAAGGAACTCAGGTGTGGCCCCTCCTAGGCACGACTTGTGCTTGTCCCTGCAGTGACAACCTGGCTCCTTCTGAGCCTCTTCAGGGCATCGGTGCCCTTGGTTCGAAGCAGGCCCACGTGACCACGTGTCCTGAATTTCCCTTGTCTTCCAGCCCCCTACAGATGGGAGCTGGGTTAGGGCTGCCTTGTTCTTGCCCAGGACACAGCGGGTCCCCGTGACGTGGCCCTGCTAGACTCTGAACAGTACCAGGCAGTCATCTGAGGCACCCGGGGATGCTGAGGCCTGTGCGCGAGGCAAACTCTTTGGATGTCTGCCTCCCACAGCTCGCGGGAGAGGCCCCCTCGCGACGCATGAATAAAGATCAAAGGTCCCTCTAGTCCCTGTGATCTTCGCCGTGTCAAAGGGAAAGAGTCATTTTCTATCCTTCTCTCTGTCGGTTATTAATATTACAGAGTTTTGCTCTGAAAAGAAAAGAACTCAGGATGCCTGCGGAAGACGGGTCTTCCGAGCGCTTTCTCTTGTATATTGCTTTGTCATCTCATTTCTTGCTGATGTGCGCTGCAGTCGTCAGAAATCCAATGTCTCTGGTTTTGGGGAGAAGAAGGATTGCTCTTTCAT
This sequence comes from Equus quagga, assembly GCF_021613505.1. NCBI lineage: Eukaryota > Metazoa > Chordata > Mammalia > Perissodactyla > Equidae > Equus > Equus quagga. Next base: position 12,156,267 of record NC_060285.1, read on the forward strand.
CTAAGTGCCCCTCGGTATAAACCAAAGACATTGGACGCAGGGGCCTCAAAGCAGACTGGGTTCACAGAGCTAAGATATCGCACACCAAGGGAAAATGCGTCTGCCTGTCGATTCCCTAATTTCTGAGTGCTTCCGCTGTGCCAGGCACTGGAACAGACACGCACTGGCTGACGCAGGCAAGGGTCTGCTCTCTCTTATGCTCCTAATGAGACCCTGTCTTAAACCAGTGAGGAGGGCGGGAACCTGGGATACTATTTTTTTTACTATTGCTATTCTAGAAACATATCACGAGCGCTCACGATCCACTCAGCAACCATGGTCTGAATGCCTACGTGGCACAGAGCCTGGGGTTACGGAGCTAAGTCAGTCCAGGTCCAGTCAAAGAGACGAGAGAGAAGGAATGCGTGCCCCGTGGAGGACTAACCTGAGTTCAAATCCTTGCTCCCCAACTGCAAATGGAGAAAGGAATGACCACTTTGAAGAGCTGTAGGGGCCCCAACGAGAGAGAGCGTGTAAGGGCCTGCATGTGCCCAGGGATGGAAAGCGCTGAGGAAATCAAATCCATTATCACTGTGCAGGTAGGGCAGGCCTGGGTAGAGGGGAGCCAAGGCTAAAGGGGCGCCTACCTTTAGTGCCCAGGCAGGAGGGCTTCCTGGAGGAGGAGATACCCAAGCTGAGCCTTGAAGAACACGCATGACTGAGTCAGGCAGAGACGAGGAGACAGACATTCCAGGCAGAAGGAACACAGAGACAGAGAGACGTGGGTCGGCTTGGCGAGTCTGGGGAAATGTATGCAACTCCGTCATGAGCCCAATGTGCGGGTCGAGGGGAGATGACAGCGGAGGAGGGAGCGGGGACGAGGTCAGGAAATGGGATGAATGAGTGACCCTGAGCCAGTCACTGACCTCTCTGTGCCTCAGTTTCCCCATCTGTCAAGTGAGGATACAATGGTTGTCACCGCATCACAGGGCAGCTTAGAACAGTGCCTGGTCCACAGGAAGTGGAAGCTGCTATCAACTCTCTAGTCTCACAAAGTCACCTGCAAGGGGGATGTAGTTAGGCCCATTTTCCAGGTGAAGAAACAGGCTCAGGAAGTTGAAGGAACTCGCCCGAGGTCCCACAGGGAGTGAGGGCAGAAACACCATCCCAACCCTGCCAGTCCGGGTCCTGAGCCCCTCAGGCCACTTGACCTCCAGTCCCAGACGTTTGTCCTGCGACAAACTCCGGCCCAGGTCCCCCCACCTGGGGGACCATGAGTTTTGGTGTCCCTTTCATTTGGGGACATGCAGTGGAGCTGGTTCCAAAAACAGCTCTGCCTTCCCCCGGGGGTGTCACGGCCCTTCACAAGGGAGACCCTGATTAAACAATGGAGACGTCAGGGCAGCAGCATCGCTCGTTAAGGCAGCTGCTCTTAGGAACAGAACCTGGCTCTAAACTTCACACCCCAGGCCCATGCTAAGCCCTTACGCTCAAGGCCACGCGGAAGCCTCCTGACACCCCTCTGAGCAGGTCCAGTTACCAACCCCACTCACAGACCACAGACGGGGCCATAGGCACTATGGAGGAGTTGAGTCGTTGGTCCCAGGTCACTCGGCTCAGAAGTGGCAGAGGCAGGACGCCCACCAAGCTGCAGGGAGGGACTGGAGAGGGCCACACTGAGGCCAGTCACATGTCCAGTCGACACGTCAGCCCAGCTCCTCGTCCCTTTATTGACGCTGCATCTGGACGGGAGGCTCGATCCAAGCCGGCTCTCAAACTGCGCAGCCAGGAGGGTCCGAGTGTGACGGTCACTGATTGCACGGTCACAGGGCTTACAGCCGAGGACCATCCTGCCTGAGTTCAGAGAACACGTGCTAATTCTGAAACATCAGCTTCCTAGCCAACAATCACGGATCACTCAGGGCACGCCAGGCACCACTGTGTGGCACTTACATTGTATCTCATTTAATCCTCATAACCATCTGTGCTGTGACCTTCCCCATTTGCCAGATGAGAAAACTGAGGCACAGAGAGGGTAGGTAATTTACCCTAGGTCACACAGCTGGTAAAGAGGCCTGATTTAGAAAACCCTGGGCGAGTGGGATAGAGTAGCGATTGGGTTACTCCCACTGGGCGACTCGCCTCCATGTTTATTTCACAACCCCCACTACCCAACCCTGGGCGCACCCTCCATGGGGCACCTTGTGAGTGAGAACTGGGCCAGCTGGCCGGTCCTGGGCTCTCGCACCGGGCCAGCCAGGCATGCACACTGTCCCATCTCACCCAGGCAAGGGGGGGCCAGGCTGGCAGCAGGAAGGAGGCCACCGCGCTGAAAGTGGCAATGTCTTTGTTTGTGCCGGAACTCGGCACCATGTGCTCAATTCTGCTTGAATCACATTGGCAAGATTTGCAGGAGCAGCGTGGAGTTTCCTTGTGATTTTCCAAGACAGAAAGTGAGAATGGGCTGGAATAAAACCAGCAATCGAAAGCATCGGGAGGAAAACAATGCCGAAATGTGGCAGGTGCCTCCACGTGCTCCGCATCCAAGGGCACTGCGCGAGTGCAGCTCTCGGAAGCCCTGTGGTCACAGGACTGTCTCCTCGGTGATCATCCCCAGGCAAGGGTGGGGGGATTTCCTGTTCCATCCAGAAGGGAATGCAACAAATATTTGCTGAGCAGCCCCTATGTTGTTCCAGGGCTCTGGGGATCGGAGATGACTCAGGCATGTCCCTGCCCTGCGAGGGCTCACAGTCCGGTAAGGGACAGTGACACATTAACATCCAACCACATACAGTGAAGCAACACTGTTGTGTGCTGGGTGACGAGAGGCGACCGGAGGCTGAGGCTTCTGCAGGGGCCAGGAGCAGAGTTGTGATGGGATCGTCCCAGACTCTCCCCCAGAGGAGGATGTGCCGTCAGACCACACTGGGAGGGATGAGGCCACTGGGCCACTGTCCTCCCTGCAGCTCTAGTGGCAGGGAGCCAAGGCCAATGAGTCAGGCTCTTCTGGGGGACTGCTTACTCAGGCAGCCAGAGGCAAGAGGAGCCATGGGGGCCGCCTCTCAGGATGGCAGGCCGGGGAAGGAGCCACATGGGGAGTTGGGACCTTCAAGGTGTTCCCTCTACCTGCTGGATTCCAGCAACTGGCACAGGGGGGATTGGAACCCAGGTCCATCTAATCCTGAAAGCCAAGCCCTCCTCAGCACACCAGAGCCCCCTGCACCCTTTTGTTCCCTCACCATCCCATCCCCACCGTCACCCCCTCCCCTAGAACGACCCCCCGGGGGCCTGCTTCTTTTGTCTCATTCCCTCTCTGGCCCAGCTGATCCGCTGCCACTCAGCCTGGTTCCCCGGAAAGGACGTGGGTTTTGGAGTCAGGAAGACACGGCACAACCTCACTAACTGAGTGACCTCGGGCAAGTTCCTTTACCTCTCTGAGCCTAAGTTTCCCCATTTGTAAGATGGAGACAGGAGAGACCTCCAGGAAGGGAAGCGTGTGAAACAGTTAACACAGTGCTCTCGACAGAGAGGGCGTCTGAGAAATGCTTCCACCCACACATGGCCCCCTCCCCACTCCCACTGCCATGGGGCTCCATCCCAGCCTCTTGTTGGATTTGGGGTCAGAGCTCGTGCTGAGGGAGACAGGACCTCGCCCTCAGAAGGATGGCGCCCTGCCTCCCAGATTGCCTTGATAATGTGTTAGGAATCTCAGCGGGATGTGTTTGCACCTATTGGGAAGCAGTTGGTTTTTCCCGCCCCTACCATCTCTTTAGACTTCCAGAGGCCATAAATTTCCCGCTCACTGTGTAAAGTAGTATTTCCTCTTGTGGCTGGAACACCCCTCTTGCGAAGCCACATGCTGGAGTGAAAAGGCATCCGCTCTGGAGAAACACCCTCAGCCTCCCTCTCCCCTCGGCTCACTCCTCTGCAGCCCCACGGGCGTTCTCCCAGCTCTAGCGACACTCAAACCCCTTCGCTCCCCGGCATCCTTGCAGTTCCCCAGCCCAGACCTTCTCACCCTGAGCTCCATCTTCTCTCTGTAGGAAAACCGTCTCTGGCCACCAGCCTACGGGGCTCCCACCCACATTCTTTCCCATCACCACACTGCTCCTTCCCTTCGTGGCATCATCATTATCTCTGGCTGTTTTATTGATTTGTAACTTTGTTCACTGTCGACGTTCCCCCCCCCCCCCCCCCCCCCCCGTAGATGGGAAGATCCGCATGGGCAGGAACATTCCCGATTTGGCCGCTGCTGGCCACCCAGCGCCTGACGGTGGGCACTGGTACGAATGTGTTGAAGGAAGGAAGGAGCTAAAGAAGAGATGGGAGAGGAAGACAGTCTTAGGTCTGATTCCCAGCCCAACACGTAGAAGCCATGAGAGAGCCAGTCAATTATCTAGCTTCTGATTTCATTTTCCTCATCTGTAAAATGGGACTAAGAATAACCATTTCAGGATTTTTTTGAGGTGCTCTCATACGTGAAAGGTCTAGCATGTAGTGAGTGCTTCTGTCTGTCTGCCCGCCCTCCCCCAGATCCCATAACAGCCTCCAGCATCCTGTCCAATGGTGCCCGTCGCTCCCCTGCCCTTTGTGGCAAGGTCGGCATGTCCCTTAATGTTCAGGGAGGAATCTGCCTTGACTTTGACTCTTGTCCTGGTTTGAAATTCACAGCCCAGGGCCCATCTTCCTCCAGATAAAAGTTGGAGTGTTTCCCATTACACTTGCCCACACTCAAATTCACGGGCCATTTTTTGTTCATTCCTGCGGCTTTGTGAGATCTTTGCTGCATTTTCTTTGCGAGGATTCCCACGGACCGCGCTGGCTCCCTACTACAAACGAGTCATGGCTGTAATATTCCATCATAGTACACTTAAATCTGACAACCTGAGAGGGATGTGCTGGAAATCCCTAGAAATGGCCCCCTAGGAGATTTGACCCACTGGTGAGGATTTGAAAGTTGCTTTGTGACCCCAGGCACCAGAACCACATCAGAATTTTACCACTTGCCTGGTTCACTAGGGCCTCAGAGGTCTCTGTGCCAGCTCGACGTTCTAGAACCAGAAGCTTCCACTTCCTGGGTCACAGCAAAGGAAACACACAAACCTCAGGACATCCTTCATCATCACAGTACTGCCCGTTCACAGGCCAACCTTACCATGTGCGGTAAAAAAATAAATAAACAAGATTTATTCAAATGAAAACTCTGTACAGGCAAAAAAAAAAAAAGTTATAGGCATAGAATAGGAACCCAGTGTCCAGCGCCATCCACTTTAGGAAACCAAATCTCATGAAGACAAGCTTCTCGATCCAGGGAACATTCATCCACGTGAGGGCGATTGCAGCCCCAGTGGCCCCAGCCTGACTTCTGGAGCAGCCTTCGCACCCCTTCTCCTCCCCTCAGAGGCTTCCTGAGCCCAGACCAAGCCCCTCTGTCCTTGACATGTGAACCACTGGCCCTTTTCCTTTGAGGCTGGGTTCCGTATATCCCCAATCTTACCACGAAGCACGACCTCCTTTAGTTTCCGTCCTTTGCTGAACTGAAGATGTGGACATCTGGATTCACTGGACACCTGGCTTCTCTTTTGCCCAGCTGTCCTTCCCCACCCAGAGCACTTGGTCACTCTTAAGGAAGGCAAAAAGACAAGAATTAAACATGACTCCTTCACAATTAAGCCACAGACATTCCACACACATACACAATCACGGCAGCATGATCGTAGGGACATCAGACTCCGAGGCACGTGCCACTCGTGAGTGACCCACCCAACGCCTGTGAGAGCTCTGGACACTTACCCCACCACCACAGTGCCGACCCTGGGACAGAGTGGTGGACAGAGCGAGTGTCAGTCCTCACCCTCACGAAGGGCCCTCGTTCTGCAGGAGACAGACAGGCGATAAACAAATACAAGAACAAAATATAGGTCAGGTGGAGGTAAGCGCTGCAGAGAAGAATTTAACAGGCAAGAGGGTCAGGGAGGGTCAGGCAGAGGAGCTGCAATTTGACCTGGGGAGGCCAGGGGAGGAGGCCCCAGGGGGAAGGACCTAAAGGAAGGCAGGAGAGAGCCACGCTGCCCTGCTGGTATCTGGGGCAGAGCCTGAGCAGGAGAAGCAGGAATGTGCTGGTGCATTTGAGGAAATGCAAGGAGGCCGGAGTCCCAGGAGCTAGGGGAGGTCGGGGAGGGAGGCAGCAGGGGTCAGATTGAAAGGGTTTTCTTTGGCTCTTGCTGTGAGCGCGATGGAAGCCATTGGCGGGCTTTGAATGGAGGAGGGTCGTGATCAGGTTGGTGGGTGGGGAACAGACCATAGAGGCGAGAGTGGAAGCAGCGAGGCCAGTCAGGAGGCCATTGCAACAGTCCCGGTGAGCGAGGATGTAGCCTGGACTCAGGGATCGGCAAGAGGGGCTGAGAAGCGCTCAGATTGGGGCTCCGTGTGGAAGGTAAAGCCAACAAGATTTGCTAGGCGTTGGATGTGGCTATGAGAGAAAGACAGGAGTGAGGATGAGTCTAAGATTGGGGGCCAGCTTCGTGTCATCTACAAACTCGCCAGTCACAGTCTTTCCTTTCCCTGAATCATGGATAAGAAAGAGAGCTACACGGGGCCGATGCCGTTTCCTAGGAACATTTGTTTCCCAACTTAAATCAGCTCTCAGAAGGAGCAGACTAGAGTCTATTTATTAGACCACTCCGCTCTATACTGCCTGAATATTTTCTATAGCCCTTGGTATGAACCTAGTTAAAGAGATTTGAAAGTCTTAAGTGAATCGCATCCAGTGTTAGCCTCCTTCACTTGTTCAACATTCACTGAGTGCCTAGTATGTGCCAGCAGCTATGGTCTTCCCTATGGGCTGAATCTATAAAGGGCGATAAAACATAGGTGGTCCCTGGTCTCCAGAACCTTATGGCCAAGGAAGGGAGACAAACATGTAAACTGACAAATTGCCATACAAGCGGGGGAATACTGGAGCAGAACCATGAACAAACCAGCATGGGGACGTCAAGAAGCTAGCTAATCACCGGAGGAGCAGAGGAAGGCTCTCCATGATCCAGACTTCAATTACTCAACTAAGACCTCAAGTAGAATAGTTGGTATCCTCCTTGCAGAACTATTTTGCCATCAATCCAGTAGCCTAGACTTGTGCAACCCTAACAAATAACGGAGTTCCAGGTGGCTCGGCTCTGTGAAGAGTCACAGACGAAGAAGCTACTCCATGAGCAGCTTTGATTGGAATTCCATCCCCAAACTCCACTCAGGATCCCTAAAGAACGTTAGAGAGGACCCAATTCGTAATCTGCAGAAACATTTCTCCCCTCTGGAGCTTTCTACAGCAAATGCCCAAGTCCTCCTGCCCCGGCCCCAGCGTCCCGTTCTCTCCCCACCCCAATCACAGCTGCCTTTAGAAGGGATGAGCTTGGGCTTCTTGCTGATCCCATCCCCCTTCTGTCTGCCTCTGCTTCTCCCAACACTTTTCCTGATTCTGCACAACAAAGATCCAGACAGCAGGTTGGGGTGGGGAAGAGCCACGTTTGTGTAAGAAACCTGAGATTCTGCTCCTGATAACCAGATTGCCCCACAAGGAGAAGAAACTCAGTCATCTGAAGCTCCAAGAGATGCTTCTGAAATTCTTGCAGATGAAGATCACTCTGACACCATAACAAGTCCAAATTAAATGGGAACCTTTGTACAGGCTGAAGAGACGGCCACCCTTCTTAACGGACTGCTACACCTGGTTTGTGACTCGCAATTTTTGAAGGACATGGCTTTTTCCTCAGGGTCTTCAAATATAGATAACAATGAGTAGTGGCCTTCTTATAAGCACGGGTTTAAAACTGTAAGAAGACAGGGAAACGTGGCATGAAGCATCCCCAGATTCACTTACAAGCACAAACAGGTTGAAAAAGGAATGAAAAACATTCCTCAAAGAGAAACTTGACTGTCTTTCGAGAATATGGGCAACATCGTTATAGGAGGCAGGAATGAGCGTGCTCCACAGCTCTTGCGTGTAAAAAATCTGCATTACTTTACGTGTTCTAAAGCAAATTAAATCTAACTCTGAAGGCATTAACTCAACACACACACATTGTTCTTGGAGTAGCAAAAAGAAAGAGTTCTGACGTCTGTTGTATTTTTTGAGAAGCCTCTTCCCCTCCCCATTGTCATGTAAGAATCCTTGAGGTCTTACACCATCAAGAACCTCTAAGAAAGGGCCTAGAGTCTTCAGGTCTTCTCTTCATCCATGTCCTCCTGGTCTCAAAGGTGGGCAACTCCATTGCTTCCACAGGCTTGGACATAGGGACCTGGCCCAAGCTGGGAGCCCAGTGCCAGGGTCACCCCCAGAGCCCAGAGACTTTAGAGTCTGCAAACACCTCTGGGCTCTCCAGGTTGGCTCTCCTTGACCTCTCGCAACTCGGAGCCCTTCTCATTTCATAGGATCCAGCTCTGTTTTCTCCAAGAGCCAAGGCTGGACACCACAGCGTCCAGCACCTAGAGAGACCAGGTGGGCAGCCTGATGGAGGAAGTACCCAGGGGGACTGTGGGTAATTGCAACACATAGGGCCCAGCCAAGGCAGCTAGGTTGGTGCCAGCCAGCTGATGCACTGCAGGCCCAAGGTTGCTGGATCTTTCGATTTTTCAAAAGAAGCCAGACATTCAAATTTTTATGTGAAACCTCCCAATGTTCCAATGCTAGCAACTCATCCAAATTTGTAAAAGATAGAAATACCATGTGGGCCAACTCTGAGCTCGCCAAACAAAACGTCTTTGCCCTCCAGCATGGAGGAAATGTTGAATCTCGGCCCTAAAGCCTAATGCCATTACCATGCCCCTGAGACTTGTCTGCCTCCTTGGGATGGGTGTGAAAACTAACCAGCCAGTGAAGACCCAACCTAGATTAATTGCTCAGCAGGGTATACTGCCACACATTCACTGCCCCGGGCAGCAGTACTAAGCGCCTCTTATGTACTTGATGGCAGCTCGCTGGGCAATGGGATGCAAAGATCTCAGAGGTGTGGTCCCTGCTCTTTTGACCTTATGGTCCCACGGGTGAGAGAGGCATCAGTCAAGAAAGTGCATTGATCACTGTTCAGTCACTGCTCTGATAAGTCTTAGAAGAAGCACTTGGGGGTGCTGGGACAGTGAATAATGGCAAGATTCAGTTCAGGAGTTCAGGAAAAGGGCTGAGGTCTGAGGTGAGCAAGAGTCAGAGAGAATGAAGGGTGTTCTGGAAACAGGGAACAGAAAGGTTTGCATGCAAAAGAACAAAAAACACGTTTGAAGGGTCCAAAGAAGACTGGAGAGGCTGCACTGCAGAGAGGGAGGGCAGGACGTGGCAGAAGAGGTGGACAGGGCCAGCTCGGGCAGGGCCTTGAGGTCATGCTAAGGACTTTGACCTTCATCCTAGGTTCTGTGGGTAGAAGACAGTGACTATGGAGAATGGTTGGAGGGGACACGTGGGGACGTCGAAGACCCGTTAGGAAATGCATTACCAGGAGGCATCCAGGTAGCTTGGCCAAGGGTGGCACAGGGAAAATGAAGACGTGTGGACAAACTCAAAGTGTATGTAGGAAAAAAATGAATGGAACTGAATCTGGGGTCCAGGGAGATTGATGAGTGTCAGAGATGACTCCCAGCTTTCTGGCGAGTTTAACTGGCAGGACTCATTTATTCACAAATATTTCTTGAGCATCTATCCCACACCAGGCTCTGTTCTAGGCACTGGGATTAGAGTGATGGACACAGAGACAGATATCCCTGTCTTTGTGGAGCTCATTTTCTAGGGGGAAAAACACAAATAAGAAAATAAGTCAAATTCATCCATGTTGCTAGGACCAGCTACGTAATTTGTGGAACCAAGAACAAAAAAAAAAACTTGCGGCCTGCCTTGTTTACAAAAAATATTAAGAATTTCAAGACAGCAAACCCAGAGCATTAAACCAAGTGCAAGCCCCTTCTAGGCACAGAGTCCGTGAGACCCATGAAGCCAACCGTGCACCCTGCATAGAGACAAGTGCTGAGGAGAAAAATGAATCAGGGAAGTGGGCTAGCACGTTTCTGGGGAAGAAACAATTTTATATAGAAGTTGCAATTTTATATAGAGTGGACAGGAAAGGTGCTAATGAGAGGTAACATTTAAAAAAAATACCTGAAGGAGATGAGGGGCCATATAATATCTAGGCAATAATAAATATCTAGGGAAAGGTGTCTTTGCTAGAAGAAACAGCCCATGCAAAGGTCCTGAGGCAGGAGTCTGCCTGCTGTGTTGAGGAACAGCAAGGAGGCCAGTGTGGCTGGAATGAAGCAAGCAAAGCAGAAAGGAGTAGGTGATGAGATTACAGAGGTGTCAGGGTGAGTGAGAGGCAGATCACGTAGAGCCACTGTGAGGACGTTAGCTTTGACTCTGGGTGAGGTGCGAGCCATTGGAGGGTTTCGAGGCAAAAAGGGACCTGGCCTGACCTACGTTTTAGCATTGTGACTCCAGAGGCAGAGTTGAGAATTTAATGAAGGGAGATGAGTGGCAATGAGGGAGAGGGCAAGTACAGAAACAGAAAGACAAGTTAGGAGTCTACTGCCATGGTCCAGGCAGGAGCTGATGGTAGCTTGAAGCAGGGTGGTTACAGGAGAAGTTAGGAGAAGTGCCCAGATTTGGGGCACATTTGAAAGTAGACTTGACAAGATTTGCTGACCTATTGGAAACAGGATGTGAATTAGAGAAAGGAGTCAAGGGTGACTGAGTTTTCTGGCCTGAGCAACCGGAAGGATGGAGCTGCCATTTCCTGAGAGGCAGAGGCTGGGGGAGGAACAGATTGGGGGTTGGAGGAGCTCAGGGGCTCAGCAGAGAACATGTCAAGTTTGAGACACCTGGAGTGAAGATGTTGAGTTGGGAAGGCCCCGAAATGGGACAACATTCAAATAAGAAAGGCAAGAAACAACTCACGTAGGGCTTTGTAGGTCACAGAAGAAAGTTTAAATAATTTTCTCAGTGAAATGGAAAATCATACAAGAGTTTGAAGCATGATCTAATTTACTTTAAGAAGGTTTTGCTGACCACTGAGGGAAGAATGGAGGGGACGGGTGGAGGGGAGAAGACCCATTGGGAAACTTTTGCAGGGAGGATGGTGGTTGAGATTAGGATGACGTAGCTGGAGAAAAAGAGATTTGAGACAAGACTTGCTGGTGGGTGGGATAGAATTAGCATTGGAAAGAGAAGAAGGAAGCAAAGATGGTCCCCAGCGTTCTGTCTCGAGCTAATGGAGAGTGTGGATGAGGCTGTTTACTGAGACGGCGAAGGAAAACGAAAACTTCAATCGGATGAGGAAACAGTGTTGGATAACGTATTACTTGGTCATGGAAATGAAGACTTGGTGTTCACTCAGGGATCTTGGAAATGGAAGGGTGGAGAGGGAGGTGGAAACAGTGTAGGTAGCCCAAGGCAGAGGGAACCACCGTTTTCCAGTATGGGGCACTCTGAGTAAGGTTGTGGTGGAAGATAAGATATGGGCCGTGGATGGCAAGACAAACGAGAAATGCCAGCAGGAACCTAGTGAAGGAGGTTTATTGCATGATACCAAGAGCAATGGGTCTCTAGGACATTTCCACGTCGATGAATTCTGGGTTATTTCTTTCACTGATAAAGAATTGTCATTGGATGTTTGTATGGGATTTTTTTGTTGTTGTTGCTTGAACTGGAAATCATGTGCTCTTTTTAAATTTTTTATTTGCATTTCATTATGAGCCTCTTGGACACCTGCCACAACTTGATGGAATCATTTTATAAAGGGCTGAACTTATACTGGGAAAAAAATTGCATCATTTCTCAGGTTGACACTGAGGACTTGCTGATGGTAGAGCTGGGCAAGGCTGCTACCTAGCGGATGCGCATCATCCTGGGAGTCAGAACATGGATATTTGAACATACAGAGTTCTCCTCTGGCTCCTGCTTTATTAAGACAAGGATCTCAAATTTATCCCAGAGTTATTCATTCGTTCACTCAACAAAATTTTTAAAGCCCTACTTTGTTCCAGCAGAGCCTCAGCTCTGGGGGTAGAGTGGAAACCAAACAACAGACCCAGTTCCTGCTCTCATGGAGCTTAGACACACACACACCTGCAAACTATGCAAAGCCTTGTGAAGGAAAAGTACTGGGAGTTAGGAGAGTGTAACCAGAGGTTTAAAGAGCCCAGGGAAAGCTATGCTTTATGGCATGACTTGGTAATTAGGTGACAGGTGAGGAAGAAAAGAGTGTTCCAGGCAGAGGTACTAGCATGTGAAAAGGTCGTGAGGCAGGAGAGCAAATTGAGATAATTAAAGACCAGAAAGAAAAGCAGAGTGGCTAGAGCAAAGAGAGTGAATCAAGACTTGTGGAAGGTGAAACCAAGGTAGATGTTTGTCTTCATCCTTAGAGCAATGGGAGCCACTGAAAGGTCTTAAGAAACCAAGAAATGATGCAATAAGATTTGCATTTTAAATGACCCCTCTGGCTACAGTGCCAATGAAAAGATAAGAAGAGATAAGAAGGAGCAAGAGTGATTGAGGGCAGACCTGTGAGGAGGCCACTGCAACTGTCCAGATGAGAGACGATGATGGCCTGGGATGAGGGTGGTGAGTAGAGAGAGAGAAAAGTGGAAGGATTTGAGAAGTCAGTCAATAGGACTGAATGCAGTTAAGGACGTGACTGCATCCCCAAGAGTTTAAAATGAAAATATGCCAGAATCATTTGACTTATTGATCATTTGCAATGCAGCTAATCCATCAGGAACAAAAGCCACCTGCAGCTGCTGTGAGCTGACAGTGAGGGGATGGTTTGAAAAAACACTGTAGTGTCATTGCTTGCCCTCTGTGATCAGACTACCATAGAAAGGGACATAAGAAAATATAAAATAAGGCCCCTGCATCTTGAAGTAAGACCCAACTTATTCATTCATTCTTTTCTTTATTGATTAACGCAGGAGAAATCCATCGCATAACAGACAAGATATGATGGGAGCCCAGAGGAGGGAGCATCAATGTCTGCAGCTGGGAAGGGTAGGGCAGGGGGAAGAAAAAGTGGGGAGAGCTGATGAGAATCCCAAACTGAATAAAAGAGCATCAAACTAGAAAATCTAGGAGGTGTGTAGTGTGACTGGGGCTCAAAGTGCCTCTTGAGAAAGAAGGAAATGGCCATTATTCCAGCTATGGGTTTTACATATTATTCGTACAAGAGAGGCAATTATTTGTTCCATTTTACAGAGTAAAATAAGCTTCTTAGATTTTATGGGATTTTTTTAAAAAACATACAACTGATTGTAAATCAATTTTTGTGAGGCTATAGAGAAAACTTGGCAGAGGTGGAGCTGAGAGTAGCAATGAATGGTAGCGCTCTTATCTGATTCGGATTTCCTTGCCACTTGACCAGTTCACAGACAAAGTCTTGTGTTCTTCCTCTGTGTGGTGCTAAATTTTAACTCCAGTGACCTTTTTTTCCAGTGCCAGACTGATGTCATTATCTCAAACTTGAGTTAGGAAATAGATAGGTTAAAGGAAAGGGCGTACGTTTCCTTTAAGAGTGGTCAACCATACCTGTAAGATAGGGGAAAACGGATAATGAAGAAAAAAGAAATGCATATATAACCATGGAAAAATATTTCTAAGATATGAGCTTGCTATTAGTCACTTCACACAATTTTTTTTTTTTTTTTTTTTTACAAAATCAAGCCAAGCCAAGATTTTTGATAGCTTTTCAGGTGGAGGAGTTCAACACTAATTGTAATCATTGGAATTTACATCTATCACTAACTTCCTTTGTTTCTGCTTCAAAATTTTATTTAGATCTAATATTGCTCAAACTTAAGCATAAATCAATGGGAGGAGTGTTCTCTACAAAAAAAAAAAAACCCTGACTCTATGCAGGAAATTTTACATAGAAATATGTATTTGGGCTTTTAAAGTTTGGATACACATGGTTGCTTCTTATAATGACTTTTCACATTTGTTTAACTGTGGAAATAGCAGTTGAATGAGGAGGGTACAAAAGTGACAGAAGAAGTGCTTTCTGTACATTTCCTGTTATGAGATTCCTGCAGCTCTAGAGATCCAATGTCTCCATAAAGTGATGGAACATCCATAAATGCCAACTTACAAAGCGTTATCCATTGCCATCAAGTAAAAATATATATTCTCCCTCTTTCCCTGCCCAATAAGTAAACTTTGAAAACAATTACAAGCACATGTAATAAGAAGACAGCAACTTGCATTTCCATAGCAACTTCCACTAGAGGATTTCTCAGTGCTTTGCAAACAGTGACTAATTAGACCCCCTAGCATCCCTGTGAGGGAGCCAAGAGATGTGGGTACATATTTAACAACCCCCAATACTGACTTGCTGTCACCTCTGGGGTGGATGAGCAGCTGTTGTTTAAAAACTGTACAGCAAACAGAATTCAACCTCTTTGAAAATTGTTGGACTCAGAATTCCAAGGTACGACAGAAAATTTGATTTGGTGCAAATCATGAAGAGCTCCACCAAGTTCACCATCCCAGAGATGACCCCATTGCCAAGAAACTTTGCCTTAAGAAATGTAACAAACTTTCTTAAGAAACGCATAGCTAGGACTTATTATTTGCCAGGCACTGTTTTAAGTGTTTGGTAACTTAGAACTCATTTGATCCTCACAGCAGCTCTTTTGGGGGTGGTTGTTGTTGTTACTATTATTATTACCATTTTACAGGTGAGGAAACTGAGGTATAGAGTAGAAAAGGTTTGGAAATAGAAGGTTTGAGAAATTTGCCCAAGGTCACTCAGCTAGTCAGTAACTGGCCAACATAGTCTCATTCCAGAGTCCCTACAATCACCCTTACCCCGCGCTCCCTCAACATTGACATCACTGGAAATAAACTTGAACGCTTGCAAAGTGGCACCTTTTCTCAACTAGCTCATGTAGGTTGTATTCTTTTTCAAGGAGTGGTTTTTTTTCACTCTTGTGGTTACAGGAGTCCTGACTCAGAGGCAAGAAGGCAATCTGAAAAGAAGAAAAATAAGTCCCTCTTGCTTCAGCACCTTGGAGAGCGTCTTCCAACGGCTTTCCCAGGCAACACAGCGGCTCTCAGAGCCCTTAGGAGGACAGGAACGGGCAGGAGCCAAGCTAACGGGGATCTTTCTCGTTTCTCCTTTCTCTTACTAAAATCATGCCTTTATGACAACATAAAATTGAGACGAGATAGTCAGGGGAGGTTAAGCCTAGGTCATTTTGAGCCTGGGGACTGACAGCTCTGGTTTCCCCATTCTTAGACTATTGGAACGACTTGGACCTAAAAGCTGATGAGTTTCATACTTAATATGCAGTTGTCCCACTGCACAAGCATGCGCCTCTCTCTTCTTTTTGTTTTCTCCTCCCAGATGCCCAGCAGGAGACTATCTTCCAGGGCAATGAGGCCTTTGCCCAGGGACCACTGGTGTACTTTTCCAGTCTGCCTTGCAGGACACGCAGTGAAGTATATGGTTAAGAGTGCAGGCTCTAAGCTTAGACTGCTTGAAAATTCACCTCAGCTCTTTCACTTTCCAGATGTGATCTTTGGCCAGGTCCTTAACTTTTTTGAAGCCCCACATTTTCCATCTGTAAAATGGGGCTAAAAACGATCACCGAATCATAAGATTGTTCTGAGGCTTAAGTAAGGTAATGTGATTAGATAACAGATTTTATTATGAGAAGAAATAGCGAGAGTAGTGATTTCTTTTTCTGAACAACGAGATTCATGTAACTGATACACTTTCCTCCTCTGCCTCGGCTGTCAGGGAGCTTTGAGCCAAGGTTCCTACTTAGCACTGGCAACTCTACAGGACCCTATGGCCTGCCCATTGATATTTCTTTTCTTCTTTTCTGGTGCTGACCTTCCCTTCTGATTGACATATTCTTTGATCCTGATTCTTTTTGTGATTCTGTTGTCTGTGTCATTTCAGGTCACTGCATGCGATGGATAGATAGATGTGGATCGTTAGAATATAAGCCCCAAGTGAGCAGAGTTTTGCCTGTTTTCTTCATTGCTCTATCCCCCAAAGACTAGGATAGTACAAGCCAATCGCATCTGCCCACAACTGATGCTTTGAATACTCTCTTTACTTGGATTTACTACAATCTCTAACCCAATAGCTCTGCTTGGTGCTGGGTTAGCTGGCTGCTACAAGTTCACTAATGATCCATGATTCCATGAGCTCTGGCCAGGCAGAGAAGCTGCAGGGGACATTTCAGTGATGATGCTGTCCCCAGGGCAATCTGTCTTTCCCCTGTTGTCTAAGGACAGATGATGAGGAAGCATAGTAGGAACCTGGTTAAGAAAACTCCTCTTTACCAAAATAACCAATCTCAGCTGGTGCAGGTCCCGCCCCTAAAAAGCTAGCAGGGTTTAGCTAGAACAACGGTAGTAAAATTAGTTGCAGCAAAAACACGCCCTTCTGACTCAGAGGCCCAGTGGGTGGGCGGAGCTGTGCCATGTCTGTGACGGGGAGATTCCCCTGGGAAGGGCTGGATCCTTCCCTGTGACACAGCCAAAGGCTTCAAGGCTGCTGCTATTTGTGACTGATTATTAGGCAGCATGAATGCACTGGGGGGTTGGGGAGGGAGAGACTTGGTCAAATCCGCATCCAGATCACAGCAGCCAACACAGCCTCCAAACCCTCACCAACCAAGTTCAACTTACATTTCTTGAGTGCTTACCATGTGCCAGGGCCAGGGGATTGCTGGATGTAGCTGATTTCCAGGCATTTCATTTTAAGGAAACAGTACGAACTGGAGACGATGCTCACCCATTTCCCTCTCTCCTCCACTTCCTTCCCTCGGTCTGTCGGCCTTCGTCTTAAGATTTTAACACCCTCCCCTGCTAGAATCAGCTTCCCTTCTGACTTTTGGAAAGAATCCAGTCTACACTCCCCTCTCTCTCAGCAGGTACCATGCACACAGCAATTCCAATCAGGCAAGGCATGCTTTTCTTTCTCCCCCTTCAGGAGATCTTCCAGCTCTGGTCTTGTTCTAAGAATCTTGCATCCGAAGTCTCCCTGGGAATAAAAGCACATTTCTGATAACTCTAAAGATTAAGCCAATGAAGTAAAAATCCACTTTTGAGACATAAACTGTAAATGACTGGGATTTTCCATGGAAATATTGGCACTTTGGTGGAGGCACAGAAGCCCTCAAGTTGACAGTAATTTGCTGCAGCGTGCCAGGCGGTCCTGAAGTCCTTCAAGAGACAAGACATCATCAAATACCACATCTGAATTCTGTTCATATTATTAGAATGAAAAGGGTAATGTAATTCAATTGCCTGGAGAATCCTCATACACACAGACATAAACAGAGCTGGCCAGAGGCAAAATTGCTTAGCAAGTGAAGTTTGTCTACAGGGCTCCTGGCTTGCCTCCATTGGCCCTTCCAACTCTGTCCTCCCTCTTACAGAAATCCCGTGAGAGTTTAAATCAATGTGTCACCCCTCCCAGGGGTATTTGCTTTTTAAATGTTCTTTCTAGTTTGATAATGAGGGGATTAAAAACCCACACTTATCAAACATCTACAATGGACCAGGCACATTTTCACGAACAATGTTAATCCTCATTGTATACTATGCACTTGCTCATTCAGAAAATACTTATTGACAATCTCCACTGCGCCAGGCGCTGTCCTGGGTGCTGGAGATCCTGCAGAGATCAAAAAGTCAGATCCTCCCCTCATGGGCTCTACAGCCTAATGGGAAGAAAGAAGCAATAAGCTAACAAATACAGAAACATTTGTCAGGCAGTGATAAGTGCTATGCAGAAAAATTAAGCAGGGTAAGGGGATAGCAAGTGATAGAAAGGGAGCGTTATATAAGACAGGGTGGCCGTGGAAGGACCCTCACAGGAGGTGATGGTTGAGCAGAACAAACAAGCCACGTTGATATCTGGAGGAAAGGCATTCCAGGTGAGGGAACAGCAGGTGTCAAGGCCCTGGGAGTGCTCAGCATGTTCCAAGAAGGAGGCAAGTGGGAGAGAGCAGAATGAATGAGGAGGAGAAATGGAGGAGAGAGAGAGAGGAGGTGGAGGCTGGAGAGGGAAGTGCTTGCAGGCTGGGGTGAGGAACTTACTCTGAGGGATGTAGGAAGCCATTGGAGGATCTAAGGAAAGGAACGATATGCGTTGACTTGGGTTTTCAGAAGCTTGCTGTGGCTGCGGGGTGGAAAACAGCCCAAATGGGAGCAAGTGCGGAAACAGCGGCCCAGTAGGAGACAATTGCAGTAACCAAGGTGAGAAGTGAAGATGGCCTGGACAGGAGTGAACCAGGAGAGGTGATGCTAAACACATCAGACCCTACCCTCTGATGTGGGGATTATGGTCCCCATCCTGCAAGAGAGGAAACAGAGGTACAGAAAGTGTGGGTAACTATGCAAGGCCATTGGTTAGTAAGCAGCCAGACTGAGTCCCACGGGCCGCCCAGCTGCAGAGGCCTGGTTCTTTCCTCTGCCACAAGCTTGTCTGCCACTGCTCCCGGGTGAAGGAATTTTATTCCTTAGAGAGCAGGAAGAAGAAGGATTTGGGGAGGCTGAGGGTTTCCTGAGCTCCCGTAATCTCACTCCAGCCCTCGCTTTGAAAGTGTTCCACCAAGAGTTAATCATAATAGTCAACACTTTTCAAGCTGTTGTGTGGACTCAGCCATGTTTGCAGTGCTTCCCACCCATAACTGTAACTCCTCTTCACAGCAGCTCCCAGGAAGGAACCACTGTTACCATCCCCATTTTACAGATGAGGAAACTGAGGCTCGGCTATATTAACTGGGCCAAGGTGATAGACTGGGGATGTGGACCCCGGCAGGCTGGCACCCAGAGCCCTGAATCTTGAACATCATACTAATTCTTTCAGAGGCGTTTACTTTTCAGTACTTTTGTGCTGAATTTTGGGCTGGGAGACTGACGTTCATGCTGCTGATACACATTTAAACTGACTCCCGTTGACGTGAACTTGGGGAACATAGGAAAGTTTCCAGGCAGGGGCTGAACGGCCACTCCTTCAAGGGTGCTGCCAAGGGCTTCCTGCCCAGAATGGAAGCCAGATGAGATGGACTCAGGGTCCCCATCCATCTCCAAGTTGTTGATAAGTCTCTCCCTGTGTATCACTGGCATGTCCCTCCTGGGGCACAAGTCTTCCGGATGTTGGAGAGAAGAGTTGAGTAGTCAATAATAAAACCACAGCTGCCAACTTCCAAGTTTATTTGATGGATGATAGAGATGGTTCCAACGCTTCATTCTTCCCAGTTTTAAGAGGAAAGGGGGAACTAGAGGTGTCGGCTTACAGGGGAGGACAGGGAGGGGAACAGGGGTGAGGGGGGGGGAGGAGGAGCAGATGGGGAGGGGATTCCCAAAGACAAACTGGACAATTCTGGGAAGAAGAGAAGGTGGTGTGTGCCCCTGAGGAGAGGGAGAAATGGGGGAAGGCTGACTCTCAAAATACCCCAATCCTGGGTCCCCCAGAAATCCCTCTTTGCTCTCATGCAAAAAGCCTTCCCCTCTTTATCCACCTTGCCTCAAAGGCACTTACTCATTCATAAGAGCTTCCCAAATCCCCTCCTTAGGTGGAATTGACGTAACTCTCCTTTGTGCCCCACTCAAGTAATCAGAATAAACAATAAGAATAATAGCAATAACCCCTTTATTGAGCGTTACATTTACATACTTTATCTCATTGAATTTAGTATCAAAACAACCCTGCAAGGTGCATGTGGTTATCTCCATTTTTTAAGGATGAGATGCCCAGAGTTCAGAGAAGTGAAGTGACTTACCCAAGGTCACACAGTTGAGTAACTGGAGGGTCCATGATCCAAACCTGGAGCAATCTGACTCAGAAACACAGGCCTTTGCCCTCACATGCCCACATCTACCTCTGCCCCACCCCCAGCTGAGTTACTGGACGGCTGGCACTTTCTCTCATTCACTTTTGCATCCTCAGCTCCCCATTGGTACTTGGTAAATATTGATGGAAATGACATACGGATGAATAAATGGATGAAAACTGGGTTATGACAAACTGACTTCTATAAATATGCTCACATGCACTTACATTGTCAGAGACAATGCCGACAGTTTTTGAGAACTGTTTTTTCACTTGACAAATTAAAAAGGCATTCATTGGAAACCCACTGCATGTTGGGCTATGTGTTAGTTGCTGGGAAACAGAACCGTCCTGGTCCCTAACCTTAAGAAGCTCATAAAACAGAGCGGGAGGAAAGACCGAAAACAAGCAAACAGACAGTAATGTCACAAAGGAAAAGATATTTTCAGGTTATTAAAGAGTGATGAAGGGAGAGTGCAGGAGGCAGCAGTGAGGACTCTGGTTGGACAGGAACGTTCTCTGAGTAAGGAATACTTAAGGTTGAGTAGAAGTCATCTGGGAAAAAGTTGGGGGAAAGCTGTTTCAGGTAGAAAGAATGGTGTGTGTGAAGGGCCCAAGGCAGGACTCAGAGCTTAGAGCTTTCCAGAAAGAACAGGAAGATTAGTGTGAAAAGAGCCAAGAGTATGGGAGAGGAAAGGGAAGAGAGCAAGAGCTACAGACAAGGCCTTATTAAATATTTTGGATTCTAGCCTAATGGCAATGGGAACACTTTGAGGGCTGCGAAGCAAGGAAGTGACATACTTAAATCTGTTCCTGCTATGTGGGCAATGGAAGCAGAGAAGGGGGCAGAGGGACTTGAGAGGAGGCCATCCTAGTCATGCAGATAAGAGCCACTTGGGCCAGGGGTGATGAGGAGAACCGACAGGTTTGAGATCTCTTTTGAAAGCAGGATACTGAACACAGAGGATGATATTGACGTAACTTGGTCATGGCCAGAAATGGGTCCACGACGTAGGAAAGGCAGGGTGGACTTTGGAAACAGATGAGTTCTAACCCACAATCTATCTTTTAGGCAAGTCATTGAATCTCTTGTAGCCTCGGTTTCCTCATCTGGAAAATGAGGATAAGAGAACCAGCCTCCTAGGAATGTTGTCATGGAATGCTGTCACTGTCATGCATGTGACGGTGTGGAGCACAGTGACCCTCCCCTGAAAGTGAGCATCTCTTTGCCACCTCCAGACACTGGTAGCCTGACCTCTGAGCTGCCCTCCTGATTCGTGGGGTCTACTGCCCCAGTAAACCTTTTCAAAGGGAGAACTAATCCCCATACATTCCTTGCCAGAGAGAAAATGCAGAATGGCCTTGCAATAGCCTCTACCTCATGCCACTAATACTTGTCACTGACCACAGCGTCTCAGCACTTTGGCAGTAACTCAATTACCAGTTCCTGGGCACCTTTGGGCACAAAGTCTCTCCCATGGGTCCCCATTGTTTTCCTGAGAAGCCCAAGACACAAGTCAATTTCTTGGCGCTAGTGAGAGCTTTTCAACACTTGACAATAGCTATTAAGCATGTGCTAAATGCAGCCTTAAGGCCACCCACGCTGCCTCCCAAGAGGAAGTCCCGGCAAGCTGGGAGGCACAACATGGGCTCTGGCACCAGAGCCTCACGCAGTGGATATTGCCGCCTTCAATGCCGGCCCAATTATGATATTAACGCCCTGGAACTTAATCCCTGGGTCCTTGCCAGCTATGACCTGCTCTGCTCTCTGGTTTAATAGCACAGTTCCTGGGGGGGGGGGGTGGATCAAGGAAGGGTCTTGGGAAAGCCACACCTTCAACTGCTCGGACTCAAAGCCAAGCTTCTCCTCTGCATCACATTCAAGGCCTGAAGATGTTCAAGTATTTTAGCAGTGTGAATGCCAGCCCCAGTCACCACTGGGCGGTCAGCAAGGATTGTTATTGCCGCTGAGACTCAGAAAATTAAACGTCTTACTCAAGGAAATAAAACACATTCGTGGGAGCTCCCTGAATACAAATTTGCTTTCCTGATACCCAGGATTTTGAAATGTGTTAAATAAATGGTAAGTTCCCCAAAGTAAGGGAAATAGCACACTGTCTGGCACACAGTAAATATTTGTGGCATGAATGACTAGCCCTGATTCAAATTCAATGTCAGAACTATGCTCTGTGGTTTGACACTCAGTTGTATAAAGGCGGAATATCCATTCTGCATTATCAGTGACAAATGTCTTTTTAACACTTGGCTCCTCACCATTCAGAACTCCCCTGAGCCATGTTTTCATTTGTCCAGTCTGTGTATAACCTATGGAAGCAGGTCCCAGAGGAACCTAATAGCTGCAGGACCATGGAGAGCTTACCAGAGGTGATTGAGTCTGAGATCTGCGGGACGTGTGGATGTGAACTTGGCAACCGCGCATTCAGAGATGGGGGAGTGGATTTGAAAAGTGCATTCTGAGCAGAGAGAGCAGCTGTGCAATGTCCTGTGGCTGGACTTTGGAGAAGAAAGTAGAGAAGAATAGAATGAGATGAGGGTGGAGAGACAATGAGGTACTCAGTGAGCCATGTTAAGAATTTTGGTCTTTATTCTGAAAGCGGTGGGAAGTCATTGAGGAGTTTTGGGGATGAGGAACTTCAGGAGTGAAATGATCTTGAACAGACTGGAGAAAAGACTAGGATGCCTGCAGGAAGGCCAGTGGGAAGCTAAGCCGCAGTCTAGGTGAAAGGAGACAGCAGCTTAGACGAAGGAGGTAGCGGCAGAGATGAAGAGAAGAAGATTTATTTAAAACAGATTTGAGACCTAAAGTATTGGACACAGAGATGAGGGAAAGGGAAATATCAAGGATGTTGGCCAGAATCCTGACTCTCACAACTGGAGATGGTGAGGCAGCAGATGCTGGAAGAGGAACGTGTTGGAGGGCTGGGGAAGGAGCATGAATCATAAGCTCGGGTTTGGGAGCACTGAGTTTGAGAGGTCTTGGAGATATCTAAATGGAGACATTCTGTGGACAGATAGAGATATGGGAGGTGAGTTTGGAGATGTCAGGGCCAGAGTGACAAATGGAGGAGTCATTCTGTGTGGGGTTATTGAAACTGTGCACTTTGATGGGATTTCCTGGGGACAGATTACATCAAAAAGATGCGCCATGATTTACTTAAGCATTCTCCTGCTATTGGGCATTTGGGATGTTTCTGATCATTTGACATTATAAATTTCCCAGCAGTAAGCATCCTTGACTAATTTATAGTTTTTTCCATATTCTAGGTTAATTTTCTAAGTAGCCTACCTTACTAACATGGTTAGCAATGGATATCTGCTAAAAGAATGAATACATCATGTGTCTAAAATGAAATAGAAACTTGTTTTGGTTGACCATCATTCTTGGTGGCCTATGTAACTACTCTCTTCTGATCTCTGAGTGGCTTATTGCTTTCCATAATGAGCCTGACCAAAGAGAGCTTCTTCCTCTGAATTCTAACGGCTAATCCTGGAGACACTCATTCCATTCTCATCCTTCAGAGGCCTGATATTTTAGGATATATACACACATGAAGGATAATCATCTTTCCCATGGCCAGCACCCGGAACTGGAGAGCTGGGACCATGTTTGTACTTCTTGATGTCCTCTCAGAGCCCAGCCCAGCCCTGCACAGGGTCGATGTGTCATGACCGTGGTAGACCAAATAACTGGGCAAGAGGATGGTAAGAACTAGTATCTGTTAAACCCCTGCCACATACTGATAAGACCTGCTCTGGGAGCTTTACCCACAAAATACATTTCAACCCTCCAAAAACCTTTTATCCCCATTCAACAAAAGTGTTGGCGTAATGGTATCTGATATAACAGCTAAACCCGCGAATCCCAGTGGCTTAATATATAGAAGTTTATTTCTCACTCACACTTGCTTCTCACTCAGTGAAAGTCCAAAACGGGCAGCTCTCCTTCAAGGCCCGAGTCAGGGCCATGTGCCTTCGATCCTGTGGCTCCACCATCTTCAGCCCACAGTGTCTGAAGGCCCCAGGCTCCTCTGCCTCCAATCAGAAGGCAGAGAACAAGGCGGATGGCCCGTGAGAGGTTCTCAGGGGCTACCCTCGGAAGTGACACACGTTGCATTCATCACATTCCACCGGCCAGAACTCAGTCCTGGGGTCAGACCAAACTGTGAGGAAGGTGGAGACGTGGAGGCAGGCTGAGGGCTAGACTACAGGGGAAACAGGTTTGAGTGGTTCACAGCAGTCTTTTGGTAGAAACCAAAGCCCAGAGACGTTAAGTCACTTACCTGATGTTACACAGCAGAGCTGGGTTTCACACTCCAGTCTGTGTAACTCCGAAGCCCGTGCTTTCTCCACTATAACCTACTGATTGACAGCAATCACTAGGGTGCGGTCCTTCTGGGACCTCTCAGATACATCTATTTGAATCACCTTGGCAATTATTTAATTTCACATATAATAACTTCAAACTGTGAGAGTGACAGGTTCACCCTAAAACCAAGTTTCAGACGTATTTGCAGGTGCACCCTTCTTTTCTTCCAAATATGTTACTGGTGTACTCATTAACAAGTCGATCAACTCTCTGACATGCCCTCACATTCAGGAGGCACATACTCCTGTTCTAAAGTCCATGCCTTATAAACTTGACACATTCAGATGCTATGGCTTTTATTGTGAGAAAGTTAAAGCTCTTAAAATGTCAGAATGTTTTTGTTTCATTTGACATTCTCACCATAGGTCAAACTGCCTCCAAAACAGACACATCAAAATGGCTGTCTAACCATATAGCTCAGGGTGGCTTCTGAGGAAGTCTAAGACATCCAGCAACCTGGTGATCTGAGGCCCTTGAGCATCACTAATTCTGTTTGGATCTGTTCCCATGCAACCAATTTACAGACCATTCCCTGTGCTACGGAAGATGGGCTTGGAAAACCAAAAGAGATCTTGGGAGATCATTGGCTCTCCCTCTTGCTTTGCAAGCATAAACCATAGAATCTCGAAGTTGGGGAAATTAATGACATAAGTAATAACAATAGCAATAAGCCTCAATGAATGCATTCATTCAACAAAGATTTATTGAGACCCCACCTTGTGCCAAACACCACTGCAGAAGCTGCAGACAGGACTGTGCCTAAAACAAGACCCCTGTCCTCATGGAGCTGACATTCTAACGGAGGAAATGCACAAATAAATACAGAATGCATTGAGTGGCACTGAGCACTGTGAAGATAGATTAAGGAGAGAGGATGCAGACTGATAAGGCGTAAAGTTGCTAGGTTATAGAGAGTAGCTAGGGAGGGTTTCTCTGAAATGGTGACATTTGAACAAAGACCTGGAAAAGTGAGGTAGTGAGCCTCTGGGTAGAAGGGATAGTAAGAGAAGAGGCTTGAAGGAAGAGTATGCTTGCAAATTTCCAGAAACAGCAAGGAGATCAGATGAGCAGGGGGAGGGTGGTGGAAGAGGTGGGAGAGAAGGCTGGGAAGGGGGCACACTGGGTAGAGCCTTGTAGCCTATGATGGAGATGTTGGGCTTTCTACTTGGGCTGAGATAAGAAGACATAGCCAGAGGAGAGAGGAGGTTTGAGGATCGAGTCTGGGGCACTCCACTGTTCAAGGGAGATGAGGAGCAGCCGGCACAGAGACTGAGAAGGAGAAGCCAGTGAGGTGGGAGGAGAACCAGGAGAGGCAGTGCCTGAAGGCAAGTGAAGGAGGAGTTCAAGGAGCGGGTGATGACCAGATCAAATGCCACTGATTGGTCGAGTAAGTTGAGGACAGAGGACACATCTGACAAGCAGAAGTCACTGGAAACCACATCATGAGCAGAGGATGCTGGAGATGAAGCCTGATGTGGAGGAGAGAGAGAGAGAGTGGGAGAGGACAAAAAAGGTTCTGTCTCTCTCTCTGCCCCCTTCTCTCCCTCTTTCTCCCTCTTTCTCTCTCTTTCTCCCCCTCCCTCCCTCTCTCACTCTTACTATTTTCCAGGCACCACAGTACAGGCTTTTTACTTGAGTTTCCCAATTTAATTCCCAGGACCACCTAGGAGGGCAGCTGTTTTCTCCATTTACAGATGAGGCTCAGGGAGATAATGTAGCTCCTAAGTGTGAAAGCTGGACTTAGCCTTCCTGTATCAGATCCCAAAGCTCCCATCTGCTTTCCTCTGGGCCAGTCCACATCTCTTAGAGGTCGTCAGGGGCAACCAACACAAAATGAATTCCACTTTTTAAAAATCTCAGGAAACAGATCATTCAGCTTCTCTTTCAACAGTGTCTGAATCATCCTAATGATCAGCATCTCTCCTTTAGATTTTTAATTAAAGAGGCCCCACCGTCCACTCCCGTTTGCTGCCACGCCATGGAGTGTATTTGTCAAGGAAGTTCTTCCTTTCATTACTCCACTTCCTCGTTTAAAAAAAGTCTGATTTGGATAAGAAAGCAATCCTATTAATACCAACTCTCAGAAGAGTATGAGCATCAGAGTTCTTTTTCCATCTCAGATCCTAACCTGAGCTCCAGGACGAGGCAGAAAGCCCGTGTGCCTGCTGGAAATCCCCTCCTGGGTGTCCCACTGGCCCTTGTGCATGTTTAGATGCTTTGAGCTGCAAGTAAGAGAAAATGCAACTCAAACTGGCTTCACAATATGCAAATGGATTGCTGTTGTCATTGGGCAGCTCCAGCCTGTTTGCCTGGGTCTCTCATTATCCTCAGGGTGGTATTGAGATAGCTACAGTGATTTAGGGTTGCACATCCTCAAAAGACAACATCCAGAGGACCTGTGAGCAAGGAAGCTGCTTTCCCAGAAGCCCCCAGCAAACCTCTTCTCCCATCTCATTGGCGCAAGTTGGTCACATGACCATTCTCATACTAATCATTGGCCAGGGGTGGGTTAGCTGCCTAGACAGGAGGACCATCCCTGGAGCTGGGGGTGGGGTCTGCTCTTCCTGAAGGAAAGACATGGAGGAAGGGGAAGGGAGACAATTGTGAACAAAATCAGTGTTCAGTGAGGAAGGAGGAAGGGCCGAATGGATATTAGAGACGGAACATATCACATCTGCTGCACCGGAGTCCGTAACTGAGCTCCTCTCCTCCTCAACCCTCCCGATGCTCTCCACTGTCCTTCCAAACAAGCATCTACACTGGACGCTCCTCTCTCCAAGGATGAGAGCTGATGGTGTTGCCCCTTTGTCAGGGCCTTCACTGGCTACCTGAGGCGTACTTGTGTCCGGTTCTCTCATGGGGCCAACAGGATCCTTCCTGACCTCTGTCTGCCCCTCCTTCCATCTCTTGCCCCTTTCCATAGACTTGGGCTTATGCCATACTGAACCATCTGTAGGTCCCCAAACGCTTGCTACCCCCCACTTAAGAAAACAAAACAAACTCCTCTTCCCCACCCCTACAAATGGCCAGCTGCTGCTCAGGCAAACTATCCGAGGAGTTATCCTTGATTCTTCTCTTTCCTTCTCCCATCACGTCTAATCGTGTCATGGATAGTGTTGACTCTACCTCCAGAACATTATCCCAAACTGTCATCTTCTGTACATGTCCACAGCTCCCACCTCAACCCGGATCACCACAGCTTCCCACCCAATCTATCACAATAGCCAACCAATGGTCTACCTACCCACTCCTGCCCCTTAGGGACTATTCTTAGAGGCCTCACCAGGGCCCACAGGCGTTTTTGGATCTGGCCCCTGCTTACCTCTCCGACCACACTATCCCCTTCCAGTCTTCCCCTCACGCACTGCCCTTTCCTCTGATCCTTAAGACACCAAGCTTGTTTCCACCTAAAAGCCCTCACACTTGGTGTTCTGCCACCTGGAATGTTCTCCCCAGGTCCTCGCATTGCTGACTCAGGGCACAGCATGGCAGGTCCTCTCTCTGAGATGGCCTCCCTGGCCACCTTCATGCCCACCTCATCCTCAGAGCACATTATCCTTTCTTACACGCTTCATGACGCTTCACTGTTTGAAAGCGTTGATTGGTTTCCCTATTTGTTCATTGTCTGTTCCCCTAGAATATAAGTTCTCTGAAGGCAGGGACATTGTCTGTCGGGTTCACTCAGTTCTTGGGAGGGTGCCTGGAGCACAGTGGGAGCTCACTATATGTGTTGAATGAATGAATGAACAAATGACGATTCTACCTGTCTGGCTTATATACTTCTCATCACCTGGCCCCCTTTACCTGTCTAACGCCTTCGTGTCCTTCAAACTCAGCTCTGCCGATCATCAGATCACACACACACTCACACACTCTCACACACACTCACACACAGAGTTAGTTGCCTCTCCTCCATCTCCCACAATAACCCTCAGCATTGCCTCTATCACTGTATATAACACCCTGCATTCTGGCTCCTCGCCCATGCTCTGGGCCCCCTGGGGATGGGTCTGTGGCCTCCCATTCTGCATCTCCATCACTCAGCTCACAGCCTTTCCAGAGAAGGCACTTGGTGGTTGTCTAGTGAAAGAATGAAAGAATGTATTCTTTACTGATACTTAGGGTTTTGATTATTTTTTAAGAGATAAAATTAAACCTGTATTACCAATTTCTCTCAATCAGCCTCCACATTCTAGACTTTGGGGGCATCCTAAATTCCCTCCCAACGTCCCTTGAAGTCTTTACTCTTGCCGTAACAGACTAATACTCCCTGAATTATCTGGGAACTGGAGCCTCCCTTGACAGTGCATTTCTGATTGGTTGCTATTTGTTTTGACAGTTGTCGGATTTTTTTAATTTATACCAAGCTCTCTCTGGGGTTTAGTTTACTGGATCCTTTCAATGTAACACCTAGAAAGAAGAGAAAATGACTTACCTGTAAATCTTTTTTATTGAAGGGATACCATAAAATAGACCTTCTTTCACCTCTCCGCTCTCTCCTGAGATTTAAGGATTCTTGGTTTTGATTGTTGTCTTTACCACTTATTTCGAGAGGGCAGAGCAGTGGGAGGCTGGAGAGACCTATTAACTCCACCCAGGAGGGGCCATTGGGCTTCCATTCCCCCTGCCTGTGGACTCAGACGGTGGGAGCTTTCAAAGGACTTCCTGATGGTTTCATACCAGAAACACACACCAAGCTGAGGAAATTTACTATATGACACATGTCCATAGAGCCGAAATGACAGGCCATTTTCTCCTACCTGGCCCTTCCGTTTGATTTCTGGCAGATGTCCATGGGCAATACCGCTAGTTTCCACTGGGCAAGCGGTACCCTAACTATAGCTGAGGACTTTGGGGGCGCCTACGGAGAAACTTTCTCTTGCTCGGTTTAATTGGTGATTCCACTCGTAAGAGATGGTGCAGAGTTGAGGCATTTGTAGGAAATGAATATTTCAGAAACTCAAATGAACTTTCCTTCGGCTGGTTACTCCCACCTCTCTCTCCAACATCCATCCAGGCTAGAAGGTTGATTAAGGTCAACGGGAAATCGCTTAATATTCTGCTCCATTTTGTCTCTGCACATGCTAGCCACCGTGTATTTCAAAAACGTCTCATCCTCAAATATCTATTCTTTTAAAAAATAGCATGTATTTTTCTTTGAATGTATAAGCAAAACATGCTCATTATAAAAATTTTAGTAAATACTGAAAAATATAAAGAAGATGAAATAATTCACCTTGAAATAAGCATTGATAATATTTTAGGAGAAATAGTAAAAGTTCTTCGTCTTTTTTTTTTTTGAGAATATAGATGTATATCTTAATCAAAACTCAGATCATGCTGGGTACATGATTTTATGTTCTCTTTTGTCTAAACATAGTATCAAAGTTTTTCCCGTATCCTTAGCCTTTGAAAACGTGAATTTTAATAAACTAATCATATTTTGCTAGCTTTAAAATATATCTTATATAAAATATACCCAAAGAAGTTATCAGGTGACACAGCCCCGTTACCCCAAAGTGACAAGTGAGAGTCTGAAATTCGAAAATCAGAGTTATTCGTGTTAGCTGCTTTCTGTTGGTCTCCATGGCAACTCACCAACAGGCCAGCCCGAGGTGCGTCTGAGGAACCTAAACCCGAGCGTGTAGAACTCAGAGCCCAGCTGAGGTCACAGTTGTCTCCAGATGGTGGAAATACGGGCTGTTTTCACTTCCTTTATTATTTCTTTCTGTACAGAATAAACTTGTTTCCAGGAACATGCCTTGCTTTTAAAATCAGAGATAAACCACAATACTACTTTCACTTTGGAGGCAAACGACACCTAATTATATATTTACCCTGGTTCTCTCATTCTCTCTGTGTGTGTGTACACACACACACGCACACACGTGAACACACAGGCACACACATGTGCGTGCACACACACACCCCCCCAGGACTCTCGTTCCCACGTGCCATTTTTCCAGGTGCGCAGGCTGCACCCCCGCCCAGACCTCCCTCCCTGGTCCTAGGCGGTCGGGGGTGGGAGTCCACGGCTTTTGCCTGACTCCGCAGTCTCTTCCTGTCTGGCTCCAATCCACTCATCTCAAGCTTGATGCCAGGAGGCAGCATTGCTCAGCAGAAAGGAGATGAACTTTGATGGAAACAGGTTTTGACGTCAGAAGGGCTGTGTCACTTCCTATCTGTATGGCCCTGGCCAACTCACTTAACCTCTCTGAACCTCAGTTTCCTCATCTGTAAAGTGAGGATAAGGATGTCGTGACTGTATGAAGTCATCTTTGACAAGGCCTGTACCAAACAAATGCCTTCACCATACGTTCACTGACCATCTTTGGGGTCTTCGTTTCACTCTGAAACTGTCAGCCCTTCCTCTGGCCAACACCAGGGCCCAGATCTCCTTAGCAATCGCTACAGACTGAATCAGCCGGAACTTTTCTGCTTGGACAAAGGGATCCCTTCTGACATTGGGGCCAGGAACTCTCACAAAGAGCTTGGAATCTGGTTTCAAAAACAAATCACTGAGGAGACGAGAACTGAAGTGTTACTAGACTCTTAAGAAAACCCTCTCCTGGTGGGTTGATGTTCTCAGCTCGCCTTTGCAGTGGAATTTGCAAACATCTTCCGTAAATATTGTCTTCATTGATGAAAAAAGAAACAGACCAAGGAAACCCTGACAGTGTCTATTTCCTAATCCCACATTTCATCCAATTAAAAAATAAGAAGAAAGAGGAGGAAGGGGAAAGGAGGAGAAGGAGGAAGGAAGGAGAAGGGGATAAAAATGGGAAAGAGTGACATGGATCAGAGGATTCTTTAAAAAGAGAGATCGAGAGAAAGAAAAGCAATAGGTGAGAATGCAGTAGGTTGATGCTGTCATCCTCTGCCAGCAGAGTGAGCTCGGCCGAGCATTGAAGTGACTCGTTCAGAGGCTAAAACAAGCCAGGATCAGAAATAAGATCAGAATTTGGAATTCTTAGTTGCTCTGCAGCTGATGCTAATCTAAAGATGTCGATGCAAATTAATAACCAGGTTTTCAGGCAGCTAGTTCATTCTGCTAAATTTGTCATGTCTGTGCCTTTAAATCCCCAAGCAGCGTTGCCTGTTACTGAGTAGCACTTGTTTTCATTTTTTTGCGTTTCTCCAAGAAAATGACAAGGTAGAAAAACCCATATAGTCAAATTACTTTAAGAAGGTTTTACCAAAATTTTTTTTAAACTGCAGTTAAAGATAAACATGATTTCTCTAAAGCTGAGCTGTTTTATCAAGTCAGACAAGACATAATAGAAACAGTTTCTTTTTAAGAACCCAGATTAGCTCCTATCGCTGGTGATGATCTGGATGTAATATGTTACAGTCTGCAGGACGGAGCAGCCTACTAGATACATTGAAGCATCGTCCATTCATGCTACAGTGTTGACTGAACTCAGTAAACTCTGAGCACAGACTTTATGAGAGGTGCCATCTAAATCCTGCGGACACCAAAGCCATTGAGGGGTCCACTGCCCTACCCTGAAGGACCCTGCCCTTCAACAAGGAGGTGGGTGGGTACACAAGCAATTTGAAGGCAGAATGTGATCTCCAAATTGTAAAGCCAAAAAGGATCATCTCATCTGACCCTCATTTAAAATGAGGCCCAGAGAGGGCAAAGGACTTGCCCAAGTTCACACAGTAAGTTATTGGGAGAGCCAGAATGACTTTTCAGACTTCATATTCAGTGCTTTTTCCTCTTTATAAAGAGTAGATTTTAAGGGGCCGGCCCCATGGCACATTCTGCATTGGGGACCCAGGGTGTCACTGGTTCAGATCCTGGGCATGGACCTAGCACTGCTAGGCATGTCAAGCAGTGACATGTGCTGGGGCTTTGGGGAGAAAAAAAAAAGAAGAAGATTGGCAACAGATGTTAGCTCAGGACGAATCTTTCCCTGCAAAAAAAATGAATAGACTTTAGTTCAATTTTTGGAATGTGCTGCCGACCCATATCTGGGATTTTGCAAAGCCAAATGGAGCTACAGAGCCCTCCTTTTAATAAATTTTAGAACCCCAGCCTCAAAGAAGGGCAGATTCAGAAGGAGCTCCAAGGATCGTGTAGCTCCGTGGTTCGTAATCAAGAGGGCGCATCACGGGCCCCAAAGCTACCTAATCAGAGTCTGGGGGCTGAGGGTCTTCACTGCTTCTTAACACCTTGTCAGCCCTTCCCTGGGACCCAGGGGCAGGTTCAGAGAGGAGCCAGCGGGATGAAGGGATGACTAGGAATCAGAGAAAGAGGAAGAAAGAGACATGGAAAGACAGTTCAGGTTGGTGGCCACTGGCATGGGCTTGAGAGGCAGACAGGCATGGGTTCAAATCCTGGCTCTGATCCTAGAGCTGGGTGGCTTTGGGCGAGCAACCTGACCTCTCTGGGCCTGTTTTTTCATCTGTAATGGGGAAACTCTGCATCTCCCTGCCTCATAAGCTTGCTAGAAGGGCTCAGGGAGCTCAGAGTGATGACATGTGGTGTCCAGCACACAGTCAACGCTGCATAAAGGGGAGCCATTGCTTCCAGCACCAGTGTGGGCTGAGAGGGTGCCAAGAAACCTCTGTCTGGTTCACAGCTTCACGTTGGGCCATCCCCGCCGCCTCTCATCCATACACCCAGTGTTCGAAGGTGCTGCATGGTTTGGAAGTGACCCGTGAGGTGTCTAGAATTCCAAACCACAAGTTCCAGTGAGCCCGACCCTTTCACACCTGAAGGTCAAGGGAGAGGAGCTCTCCCCGCTGGGGACTGCCAAGGCTTTAGAAACTGACATGTCTTAATCATGTGTCGTGAGGGGTGGCCAGGTAGGTGCAGCACAGCCCTTAGAGAACATCGAGGCCAACCCCGTCTTGGAGGCCCAGAGTGGTCAGGCAACTTGCTCAAGGTCACACAGAGTGTTAATGGGGTTAACCAGGTAGAGTGTCAGTTTCTTCACCCAAACAGCAGAGGTTACAGTCGGGATTACTGAGAGGACTCGATGAAATTTTGCAGTAGAGCATTTTGCACAATGACTAGCCCACAAATGTCTCGATGAACAATACAAATAGGAATTTATATGATTCTTATTACCATTATCTCATCAATATTATTATCATCACCACTTCTTAAGCAATTTCCCAGACTCTCAGTCCAGTTCCCTTCCAGTAGCTTGAACCTCCCTCTTTCAAATTCAGCCTCTCCGTGTTCACGAACAGTTAACAAAGACTTTGACAAACTCTGGGCCGGCACTGCTGTTCCAACTCACTTGACCCCCACAGTGAACGTTATAAGGCAGGTACTTCTGTTACCCCATTTCCCAGACAGGTACTCTCAGCCCAAGACAGTTAAGTCCCATGCCAGAAATTACACCACCTGGAAGGGCAGAGCTGTGGTTTGTGCTGAGCGGTCTGGCCCCAGCACATGAATGCCAAATGCTATTCTCTTAACACGCCGAGACCTTCTCCAAACTTATGCTGCTGTTACTTCTCAAACTCCGCACGCTGAGCAAGGAAGATGTCTTGCCTCGCCTTTTAAGTACTTTAGAATCAGAGCAGGGCTGGCCCATAATAGGAGCCTAAAAGTTGTTCATTCTTTGCCCTGGAGTTCCAGAGCTGAATTTCTGCATTCACTGGGCACTTTTTGGCCCCCGGCCCCACCCATGGATGCTTGTGTCTAACACATTGCTGAACTCACTTTTCCTATTCTAAGGGTAAGGAATTAAGATTTAGACAATGACTCTCGGAGCATGTCCTCAGACCATCAGCACCCGGGGACTTGTTAGAAAGGCAGATTCTCTGGCTTCGCCCCAAACGCACTCAATCCGAGACTCTGTGGCTGGGGTCCCGCAGCCTGTTTCGACAAGTCCTCCAGGACGTTCTGGGGCCCCCTGACAATGGAGAACTACCGACGTAGTGATTTGCGCCACCCCTACTCTGTGCCCAGGGCACGGGGGCACTCAGGAAATGTAGGTTGAGCCGACTGGCCAGGTCTGAACCCTGCTCCTCCATCAACCAGCTAAGCAGCCTTGGGCAAGTCACTTAACGTCTCTGTGTTTCAGTTTCCTCGTTTCTGAACACGAGATGAGAGTAGTGCCTGCTTTGTGATTGTGTTTGGAGGGTTAAATGAGATCGTAGAGAGAAAGCATTGAGCAGAGCGAGCAGCAGATAGTGAGTGCTCAGTAAATGTCACCTGCTGTTTAATTGTTGTTGTTGTTGGCAAATACACGAACCAAGGTGCATACTTGGCACGACGGGAACCAGTGCGGCTGCCTTGCAAACCCGCAAGTTTGTCTTCAATGGCTGAGGTGCTGCGTGTCTTTTTAACTCAGTTCTGTTCCAGAAATATTTACTGAGCATCTATCGTGTGCCAGGGCCTTTTTGACAAATGCAACTGCACTGCGGGGAGGGAGGGGCAGACACGTCACAGTCCTCGGGTCGGGGGGAGAGGGCATGGAGTGGAAAGGGAAGGCTCCTGGAGTGTATGCGTGTGTGTGTGCATGTGCATGCGCAAGGCATACAGACTCTACTTAATCTCTGATTTTTTTAAATAAAAAGCACATATGGACATTAGGGAGGGAATTCATTCTGTTCTCCTGACTTCTCCTTTATCAGTTTCAAGAAGGAGCTCAATACCTATGCCAAATCCTTATTAGTCATTCATCCAGGCACCAGCTTCACCCAAAAACAAAAGCCATCTTTGCCCTCAAATTGCTCCCATCTCCTAAGATGTAAGATTCTTAAAGACAAAGCATGTGACCAGAGCAGACCGGCTGGGACTAGGTGGCAAACCCAGCAGCCAGGAGCAGGCTTGGTGAAGGCAGCTCTCCCTCTGGGCTTCAGAAAGTAGGGAAGGCTTCCCAGAGGAGGCGCAACCCCAGTCCGCCCTGTTGAAGGATGAGGACTTGAATAGTAAATGCTCCTTCCTATTGGAGCTCCTACTGGCCTCTGGCCAGGTGCAAGAGAGAAGCTGATGAATAATGCAAATGTGATCTTGCACGGGCTCATGGGCTCAATGATGTAAGGCCCCACGCTGAGTATCTAATATCCATGCCTCGCGTGAGCTCCGTAACAAACCCAGTAGGTTGCCACACATTACCACCAGCACCATTTTACAGATGGGCAAAAAGAGGCACAGAGGGGTCAAGTAACTTGTCCAAGGTCACTGCAGCCAGTAAGCGGTGCTGCTGGCATTCAAATCTGGGGAGCCTCACCCACAAGTCTGTGCTCTTACACACTCCACGATGTCGCAGGACAAATGAACTGGCAGAAGGGACCAGAAGAGATTTTCTAGGTGGCGATTGTCTATTTGAAGGAAAAAGGAATAAACGTCAGAATCCCTTTTCTCAGCTGCATCCGTGTGAGCGCATTTCTCCCCACGCTGTAAGCCTCACTCTGGGGAGAAGGTTTCACTATCACTTGGCTGAGAGTCATTCAATTGCCTCCCAAAGGACTACTTGCCTTAAGTTCTCCTGCCAGGAAGGGAACGCTTTTCGGAGCCACTCGCCCTCTGCAAACACGTCTGTAAGATTTGTGCTGAAAGGTGAGTGTCCAATGACCTGTCGTTGCTGGTCTAATCCAAGGGAAGGCACAGAAGGCAGGAGAGGATTTCTCAGAGTGACATCCTTCTTAGACTCCTGGTCCCGGCACTGTGTGTGCACACGCTTG
Source organism: Equus quagga (assembly GCF_021613505.1). Lineage (NCBI taxonomy): Eukaryota > Metazoa > Chordata > Mammalia > Perissodactyla > Equidae > Equus > Equus quagga. Next base: position 12,192,105 of record NC_060285.1, read on the forward strand.
TACGTGTTTACTAGTTGATGATAATCTTTTAAAATCCACTTACGCATAACTGGCTTATACGGATCTGAAGAGGCCCCTTTGAATACCATTTCGGTACTGGAGCTTGCCTTTGTATAACACAAAGCCGTGACCCCAAGGGACAGCATTTAACTTTCAACAGGTTGATAAACATGTCCACCTGCCACTAGACTGACAGGTATGTCCAACTTTCAAGTGACAACAATTGGCCCTCAGGTTGAAATCTTTTATATCATAAAGGCGACTCTCTTGGGGTCTGCGGCAATGGAAAGTCAGACTCATAGAATGTCGCTTCCTCTTCTTAAATTATTTGATAAATTGAGACTTTGATTTTGCATCCCAAAAGTAGTATCATTGGGCAGGAAATTTACTGCCTTAAGTGTCACCGATTAATGAGGAAAGAACAGGAGCAAACGATGACAGGTTCTGTGAACTGAGGCCGAATGACATTGTGGTGGTCTTTACGGAGGGGGGCCTTGAGATAATTCAAAGGGAAAACGTTAGTAAACAAACAGAATAATCACTTGGCACACGTCGGCCAAGGCGTAATGAACTCAAAAGAGGTCCGAGCAGAAAGTCATCCGTCACATTAAATCAATGTTGCTAATTCGAATTCCATTACCATTGCAACTTTGTATGTCTTTGGTAATTTTGTTTATATTTTACAATTGTGTAAGAGCTGTAAGTTCTTATGCGGTGAGCATAAGAAATTTGTCCCTACCGAGAAGTTACATTTTAAACATCAGCATTTTTCAAAGCCTGTCACCCTGCAGAGTCATGAGAATGATATTCATTTAATACGCCCCTACACCGTTCAAGTTTGAGAAACCGTAATGCAGTGGAATGAGGACAGAACTGGGAGCCTGACAGAACTGAGTTCAAATCCTGGTCTGCTACATGGTCGATTTGTGATCTCGGGAAATCCCTTACTAACCTTTCTGGGCCTCAGTTTCCCCATCTGAATGGGAATAATAACCATGGCCTCACAGGTTGGCTGTGAGAATTTAAAAAGGTCTTTTGTGGAAAGTGCCAGGTGTATAGTGGCCACTCACTCTAAGGGAATTTCCTGCCCCTTTTCTCTAAGTTTCATCCCCATCTGCATGCCCTCCTGTTGTTTCTCTCCTTTCAAAAGTGGAGGACAGGCCGGGGATAGCAGCCGCATCCACTGTCAGCGACAACTCTTGCTTAATCATGTCCATTTCGCTCTTCTGGTTTGTCGGGAACAGGGGCAGGCAAGCCCTGATGGCCATCAGGAAGGCAGAGGGGGGAGAGGGACAGAGCATATATAGCTGCCACCTGTCTCCCCAGGAAAGGGAAAGCCAGTCACTTGTATGAGGACAGTGAGCAGACCTGGCAGCAAATTGGGGCAGCCTCTGCAGCCTGGGGTGTGACAGAGGAGCAGCTGCCTCCGAGGGGCCCCTGCAGGCACACTTGGCCGCTTTCCTCTGGGTTCCTCCCAGGTTCCAGGCCAGCTGAAGACATGGCCATATGGCAGCAGGCTCCTCTTTGGGAAGAAAGGGGAGATTGGTCCTTCCAAGACCCAAGGGAGCAAAGCCACAGAGGAGAGGCAGTGCCCAGACCCAGAGTCCCAGAACCCATGCAGAAGCCACCAGGCGTCACCAGTGCATGACTCAGAATTCACTACCTGCCCCCGCCCTCTGCCTTCCCTCTCCATCTGGGACGATGTTCAGCCACATAAAATCAGAGATAGTCACTCAGCACACGGTTATTGGTCAGCTGCTATGGCCAGGTGGACACTGCGAGGCTTTGTGTTTATACTCTTGGCAAGTGGCTGAGGCATGAAGGGCTTCTAAGTTTTAGATTGATTGCTAACAGTCACCAGTCCCTAGAGGGTAGCAGGTGTTTGACACAAATTATCTCAACTAATCTTCCCAGAAATCCTCAAAAGCAGGAGCTATTATCCCATTTTACAGGTGAACACACAGGCTCAGAGAGGTCAAGCAGAGAGATGATGAAGACAGAGTTCAATCCTTGGACTGTCTGAGTTCCAAGCCCATATCCATCCCACCACATCAGATTGCCTTTGAACTCAAGAGGGAAAAAGAGACTGGGGTCTTATAAAACACCTACTAAGTGCCAGGGATAGAGATTTTACATAGATTTCTTCCTTTTATCTTCATAACAAGCCTATGAGGTAGATGTGATTATACATCTTTCTTGGATGAGGAAACAGAGACTCAAGTGGACTGGGTAAGCAGCTCAGCATGAATTGACTGGTAAGGGACAAAGTTAAGGTTCGTGCCAGATCTGTCTGCCTCCAAAAGCCCCTGCACTTCCCTCCCCTCGGGTCCCTCTTCTGAACCGTTGTCCAGTTTACAGCATCTTCAACATGACTAGATCAATATAATTCTACCTGCCACCAACTGACTTACTCTGAGCACCTACTTTGCTTCCAGCCCTATGCCAGGCTCTGTAATAATTTTTTTTAAATAGTCTCAGCTCCTAGTCTCCAAGGAACACCCTTCCAGATAGGTAGATAAGACGTGAAATGTGACAAGGGAATATTAAATACACCAGTGCTCTTAAAGACTGGACACTGGGGAAATACCAGTCTCCTCACTTCCCTGTGCTCTGCCCAGCTAGTTCCTAGCCATCCTTCAGGTCTCACTTCAACACAGATTCCTCAAGGAGGACCTCACTGAGCACGCAGACTGGGTTATGTCCTAGTTACACATCTCTGGGAATCTCAGAACTTTTCCTTCCCAGTACCCACCCCCGCCACACACCATAACTTGGTCAGTATCTGTGTCCTCCACTAGCCTGTGTATGTCGTGAATACAAGGATGGTCCCTGATTCATTACCCCTTTCCCCAGTGGCCAGCATCCCCAATGCCCAGCACAATGCCTGACAGAGTAGAAGATAAATAAATCTTGATGAAACAAATGAATCCTGTATTAGTCAGGAAAGACTTGATGAAGGAGGAGGGGTTTCAGTTGTGCCTTGAAAAACATGGGAGCCTCAAATGAAATGGGAGATGACAATCCAGGCAGGGAGCACCTTATGAGCCAAATAAGTGGGACGAAATGGGTCTGTACCAATTGGATATCCACTTTGGAACAAAATATATCTTAACCCTTACCTCACGCCATACAGACAAAATCAATTCCTGTTGTATTATGTATCTAAATGAAAAATGGAAAACAATAAAACTTCATCTAGACTTCTATTAGCAATGCTGTCTCTAATCTTTAAGGACTTACATTCTCATTGGGAAGAGAGAGCGACATGAACAACTGGAGACAATAAAATCCAGGGACTCGTAAGGCCCTACTCTATATGGTGCAGACCTACCAGGATAAAACTCAATAGTAAGAGACAACCATTTCATATAAGTCTTACCTACAATGCAACTGCATGAAAAATGTATTAGAAAATTCAAGGACGGAATTCTAATCAGGGGGGATTTCAATAAAAATCCAATATTAAAATGACAACAATAAAAACCAGCATTTAAAGGATTCTTAGTATATGTCAGGCACTTCTCTAACCACTGAACCAAATTCACTCATTCCCAGCAGTTCTATGAGAGACACTCTCTTCTTATCTCCATATCAGAGGTGAGGAAACCAAGGCAGCAAGAGGTCAAGTCATATAGAGCATTGTCATTCAAGGGGTACCAGATTTGGAGTCTCTGGGGAAAATGACTTTGTTTTTCTGAGCCCTGGGTTAGGAAAATGAAGAATGAAAAATCCACCTATTGCCTGGCTAGTTGTGAGGAATAAATGGGGGAATGAGCACAAACACACTTTCTTACCTTTAAGCGCAACGTGCCAGTAAGGTCATTTTTTTTGACTGATACTTATTGTGACATTATTTCTTTAGAAAGCAGAAAGCTAAATCAAATCATGCAAAAGTTTTGTTCATGTAATTCACATGAATAAACCATGCATAATCCCCACTCCAACTGTGGGCATCCTCTAGCGAGGGAGACAGTATTTGTTGAGCACCTGCTGTGTGCCACGCCCTGTTGAAAACACCAGGGCTGCAACCGTGAACACATCAAAGCCCTGCCCTTGTGCATCTTCCATTCTAACGTGGGAGACAAAGAGTAAACACAGGAGCAAATAAAAATGCGATTGGAAATCAGCTAGTGATTAAATAAGAAGAAAAACAAATCCAGCTAAGGTAATTGAGGACAATGGTCAGATGATGAAGTGAGAGAAGCAGCCATGTGGCTGCGGGGCGAGAGCATTGCAGGCAGGGATCCCCAAGTGCCAGGGCCTCGAGGGGGAAGCCTGCTTGGTGTGTTTAAGGACAAACCAGGCAGCCAGTGTGGCTGGACGGAGTGAACGGGGGAGAGCAGCATTGAGCATAGTGGTCATTATAAACTAAACCAGGTGGGGCCCTGTGGGCGTGGTACCTATGAGATGCACAGAACGTATACACTGGGCAGTAACTCATGCAGTTTGCTCGCTGGTCTGGTCTCTGTGTAAGACTTCAGTCAATCACTACAAACCTTGTGCACACACTTTTCCTCCTAACCAATCCCATGGGGCCTTACACACTATAACGGGCATATGGCTGTGAACACATTCATTCAATTCATTCATTCCCCAGACAGTCACTGAGCACCTGGTGTAAGCCATGGCCTTGCTGGGTGATGAGGATACGTTGTGAACAAAACATATATAGTCCTCATTCCGATGGTGGGCGTCCTCCAATGAGGGAGACAGGAGGGAAACTGAGTCACAATGACTGATGGCAAAGGCTCTTGCCACCAGTGTGGCACTACTCAAGAAGTGAGGGAAAGCACAAGAGAAGCTGGAAAAGGAGAAATCAGTTCTGCCTCCAGGCTCCGAGCTCCCTCTCTCCTGTGATCTTGGTCCAGGCTGTCTGTCAGTGCTGCCAATTCCACATCACAGCTGGTAGTGGGTAAATGGATCATTGCGAACCACAGAAAATCCCCAAAGCTCCTTTAAGTCAATAGCTGCAGTCTCTTCCTTCCACAAGCCTTTCACTATCTACACCAGCCCAGAAAAATTGATTGTGGCGTCAGAGTCTCACTACTTGTTGCTCCCACACCCGGCCCGCTCTCTGGCAGGGGCTGAGATGGTGCGTGGGCACGTCTGGAGACACGAGGAGGTGGGCAGGCCACCTTTTGCCTAAGGATATGATGGTAAACACAGCAGCTCTTTGAGAGGCTTACATTCCCATGAAGGAGACAGATAAGGAAACAGCCAACGTGCCATCTCAACATGGTGTGGGAAGTGTTAGGAAATGGGCGAGCACAGGGTGCTGTGGGAAACATAAGGGCCAGCCCATTCTTTGGGGTGACGTGGGGGGAGGAGTGGTCTTCAAGGAACCCTTCCTAGAGGAAATCACGTGTAAACTGAGAGCTGACACACCCATAAGAAGTATCCAGGGATAGACAGAGAAGAGGGAGTTGTAGGGAGGTGGGAAAGGAGATACAGGCAGAAAGCATGCGACTAAGTCTGAGAAAGGAGCAAGCCCAGGGGATGGCGGGAGTCAGGGTGGCTCAGGATGGCTGGAGTGTAGCGTCTGTAAAGCAATGGGGCTGGAGAGCTAATCAGCAATCACACTCTGATGGAGCCTGTAGGCGTCGCCGGAGAGAACTGTCCTAGAGGAATGCGGAGGCATCGAGGAGCTTTAAGCAGAAAAGAGGCAGCCCAGATTTCACCTTCTGTGACTCATAGTGGCTGCAGAGTGCAGAATGGGGATGGACAGGCAGAAAGCAAGGATGACTCCCACGCTCGCAGGTTGGGTAACCGGCTAGACGAAGGCACGGTTTATCAAGAGAGAACCTCTGGCCAGAGGGTTTGTGTGGAAAGTAGACAATAATTTCAGGTTGAGGTTCAGATATCTGTGAGATTTTCATGGTGGGGACACCAGTGCACCACACAGTCAGGGGTAGAAAGACAAGTCTGGGTTGGAGGTAAAGACTGGTGGGTCATCAGTATGTGGATGAAAATTGAAGCCATGAGATGGGATGCTCCGAAGAACTTAGAGAGTGAAAAGAGAAGAGGGTTGAGGGGAGAGCCCAAAGGACACCGAACTTACAAGACAATCAGAGGGGAAGGAGCTTGCAGAGGAGTCTGAAAATGAACAGGAAGAAAACCAGGCAACTGGGGGTCCCAGACACCAAGGGAAGAGGGGACATCAGGAGCCTGAGTGTTTGGCTGGTCAAACAATGCCAACAGAGCACAGAGGAGGCAAGCGCATGTTGTCAGGACTCATGTAAAAATGCCTCCCACATTAGCACTCAAGGGAAAAAAAAGGCATTGGAAACGTTTGTACCCTGCTTTCTCATTACCCTCCGCTCTATATGAAAGCACAGGTGTGAAATCCAAGATGCATTTAGTGCAGTCTTTCCCAAAGGATGTTCCAAAGAGTCTAGGCCCATGAGATGAAAGACACACACACATACACACACACAGAGTCTGAAGTGAAATGAATTTTGGGGAAGGTTGTGTACTATATTCCTACATTGAAGTCTGACAATGCAATTAGCATAGTAAAGGCTCAGAAACGCCTACAGGAGCAAAGTCTGTTTAACCTCATTTAACCCAGCATTTCCCCAATTTATTTGTCACTGGAATCGCATGAGTGTATCCCCTGCTAGTATTTCTCCGGCTGGCATCGCAAAGCCCACTTTGGAAATCGCGGTATTAATGGAAAGGACACACTAAGTGAGGAAATGTCTGCAGCTGGTAAACCACTGGTGGAAAGCATCCTCTCCCAAGCTTAGGACAAGAAGCTTCCTTGGTCTGAGTCCCCTCATTCATTCGTTGATTTAAAACTTATTAAATGCCTACTAAGTGGCGGCATAGCCTGGAGGGTGGCAGATGTGGCACATTTGGAGAAATGAATATTGAGGAGACCTGGGGAGGACACCCTTTGGACATAGATGCTCCTGGTGGAGGATATGACTAGCCAGATAACCAGGCAGATGATGGCCACTTGGGAGAGATGAGGGAAGAAGCATTACCATGGGATGGCCTTTCCTGCTCCAAGAAGTTATGAGATTTGGGGGACCAAAAACAGTATGGAGAACATTGAATGATAAAGGCAATGGAGAATCCTGGTAAGGACAATTCTCAAAGTGGTTGTAGTTGCTACCACTTATTAAGCACCTATTATGTGCCAGGCATTTCACATAATAATAATAATATAGTAATGGCTAACATTTATTGAATTCCTCTCTGCACCAGATACTCTCCTAAGACTATTAGCTTATTTGTCCTTCCAACAACCCAGTAGATATTTATTATCTTATTCGCCAGGTAGGGAAACTAAGATAGTGAGAGGTGACATTTCTTGCCCAAGGTCATGGCTAGTAAGTGGCAGAGCAGAGATGGAACCCAGACATTCTGCTCCAGATATTATACTCTTAAACTCTACATTCTACATCCTTTAAAAACAATCCACTGATAATTGAACTTGGATTGCTGGAGTCTGAACCTAAAGTGGTAATGACTACACACTGGAACCACCCACATTATTTGTGTTCTTTGATCTTCACAACATTTTGACATAGGTGTTGTTAACCCTGTTTACAGAGGAGGCTCAGAGAACTAACACAGATCATAGCGGGCAGCTCTGAAGCTCTTGAATTCAGGGGAGTCTGACTCCAAAGCTCATGCTCTTAGGTCTACAACCTCTTGCCACCCAGCACTGCTGTCATTTTTGGAACTGGGATGATAGCATACTTCACATCTGCTAAGGACTGGACCCTGATCAGGCCAAACGGGTGCTGGCCATGGTGCTGGAACAGCATCCCAGAGACACACCTGTGTCTGGCTCCAACCCTTTAGTTGCTGGGGGTGGGGACGGGGGGGG